>NW_015389599.1:48408-53243 GCF_001527695.2 Protobothrops mucrosquamatus
GGCAGGTTGTTCCACTGGTTAATTGTTCTCACTGTCAGGAAGTTTCTCCTTAGTTCTAGGTTGCTTCTGGAACTACCTTGCATGTAAATAAATGTATGGACATATTAAGCATAAATCCTGCCTTTATCTTTAGGTGTTTGAGGTTGTGATGTAGAGCCCATTTTTGATATTATCCTCACAACACTCCTGCAAAGTTGGACGGATGGCAGGACAGTGACTGGTCCAAAGCCTCCTTGAACCCAACAAACTGCAAACAACTCTGAAATTTGGGAGTTCAGTGGCGGTTGACTGGCTCAAAATTTTGTACAGGCTAAAGACTGTTCAGTATTGCAGCAAGGAACAAAATCTCTCTTTATATCAGAAAATTGCAAAGAGCCAGATTTCCTTAATGTGCTGTTTTATGGGCCTTATTGAGTTTTATGCTCTGCGAATTAGTAAAAGGGCTGGAGAAAATTTGAAATAACAAAAGCCAAACTTCACAGAAATTATTGGCTTGAGATTTGAAAGGGCCCAAAGTCATCTAAACTAAAGTCCCTTTCCCCCAAATCTCCCTGACCCACATTTTTAATGCATAATATTTGTGCCTGGTGACGTGGTTTAGGCTTTTCAAAACGCCATTAAGATCTCTGGAGAATACACCACGACCATTTTCCAGGTATTTTAATAAACTAGTTTATTGGTCTTGTGTTCAACTGAGTGAAATTTTAATTATCTGTATAATGAGGCCCAAACCGGTTTAAGTATATTTTTGCCTCCTTTAAAAAAAAAAAGGGTGGTGATGGTGCAGAGATTCCACTGCAGTGTCCTGATCCCAAAGCCATTTTAGCCCCCTAAACTATTGCTGTTCCTTCCCACACATACCCCACCTCAACCTCTCACATTTTGTGTTCTGATCAGCAGTGGTGAAGCCTAGAAGTCAGGCATTGCTCAAATATATCAGCAAAATTGTCTGTTTTAAAAAAAACCAATATTGTTCACAAGGTCAGGAACAAAGCGATATAGTCAGATATTGATAACAGATGAGCAATTAATGTTAGACTCTCAATTTCTTTCTTTCTTTCTTTCTTTCTTTCTTTCTTTCTTTCTTTCTTTCTTTCTTTCTTTCTTTCTTTCTTTCTTTCTTTCTTTCTTTCTTTCTTTCTTTCTATGATTCACAACAAACTGCTTTGGGGCCATCACTAAGAAGGGCTAGAATCTTGCATACTTCAAATTGATCTGGCCTACAGCCGCTGTGCAAGCATTATTTTTAAAATAATGCAGTGAAATTAAAGATGTAAAGATTTTTTTTAAAAAAATAACCTGGATCTAAACTGTTTGGGATTAAAGAATTGTGGTGTTTCCAGCCTGTGAATGTTGATTATTGTTGTTGTTGTTGTTGTTGTTGTTGTTGTTGTTGTTGTTGTTATTATTATTATTATTATTATTATTATTATTATTATTATTATTATTTGCAGAGAACTGTTTGGAAGCAGCATGGAAAAGGAGAAGAAAAGAAATTTCTGTGCTTTCACTGTGTATTTTGAAGAGGAAGATGATGCAGAGACGCTTCAGAGGTCAGAAAGGGAGACGATGCAGGTTGCTTTTGAGAAATTCAGAAGACGGCGACAGGTAAGGGTGATTGATTTGAGCGGGAAGACTTCATTGGGCTCCTATGAGAAATGATCCAATTTTGCATTTTTTTTAACTAACGCAGCTTCTTTATGGAAGTTTTGCAAAGGGGTGTCCATCTGTTTATATATATATATATACACACATTTACATATACATATATAAAAATCATACGTTCATAAAAGTCATGTACAAAATGCATTCCATTCAAAGAAGGTTTGTGCAAAAATTGTGTATGTTATGCCAGCAGCCCACAATCTTTTGGGCACCAGGGACCGGTTCCATGGATCAGGGTGGGCATGGTTTCACATGCTGCCTGCCTCCCATGGATGGGGCTTCACTTGTTTGCACGGCCCGGTTTCTGGCATGCCACAGTCCTATGCCAGTCCACAGACCGCGGGGTCGGGGGACCTCTGTGTTATGCAGGAATTGCTCACAAGTGTGTACATTGGGGGAAACCTGCTCAGAAGTGGATACAAAGGTGTGAGTGTGAACTTGGAAACAACTTGCTCAGACCATCATGGGAATGGGGAGGGGGCAATTAAACTTCAGGAGTAAGAAAAATGAGACAAAATGAAACTGACTTAAAACCAGGTGGGGGGATGGAGTGAAATTGGCAAATCTGCCAAACTTGGATAGATCAATCTTTGCAAATGGGTAAAAGGAAGAAGCTGAGAGGTGAGTAAATTTGAAACAGACAAGCTCACTCGTTGTTAGCGTGGTTTGCACAGTGAGAATCTGATGGTTGAATATGATTTATCGTTAAACCGTCAAGAAAGGCCTATTAAAACTGTCTGGAAAAGCCAGCAAACACCTAACCATCAATACGAACAGGGAAAGTGAGTCTAAACAGTTTTGACTATCGATGGCCCAGTCAGGTTGTGCATTTTACCTTATTCATTCTTCTTAGACAGAACAGAGGGGGGAAAAAAACCCTTTAATTTCTCCTTGATCTTCCCCTTTCATTCAATGCACTTCCTTTAGTTTCTGATATGTGAAGGATCCTTTTGAAGATGCTATCTTTTATACCTTCCTTTTTTTTACACCAATCTTGAGTTTGGCTGCATCGCAGGAGAGGGGATGGGAACCTACCTTTTATTAAACCAGCTATAAACCACCGGCGTTTCTTTTGTCAGAAACGACTGTTTATATGAGGATGGAGGGTTGCATTTCTTTATTTATTTCGTGGTGCTATTCTTAATGCGTGAATGTCACTGAACTGTTAACCAGCGTCTGAAAAATGGCTTCAGTTTGAAGACGATCACCACTTCCAAAGGCAGACATTTCTTGGTTGAAAAATAAACATTAAAAGTCCAAACAAGAGGCTCACAATTCATGTACACATTAAGCCAGACTTTTTAAAGGCAGACAGGTAAAAAATATCTACTTAATTCCATTGAAAAATAGGCCGAATGATTCTCTTACCTTATGCTAACATTGGGCCGCCTCTTAATAAAAAAGAACGCATGGCAAGCCTCGTTTTTTTCCATTCCTATTTTTAAAAAAAGCAGGTTTTTAATTCGCCTTTGAGGTCTCTCAGGAGGGGGAAGCCCTCGTTTCAGTTGCTGAAAATTCCACTCAATGCACAGCAATGCTAGGTGTTATTAAAATTAATGATTGTTTTCTCTCTGGTAGATTTACATTACCGATGAAAGACCTAACCGCAAAATTGTATCGGCTCAGGGTTGTACGTTTGGATTCGACTGTGTGCCTTGGCAACTGATTAAGCTCATTACGTTCATGCCTTCATTAGTGTGTTTCCTTGGGAGAGTTTAAGTTTGGTTTTGTGAAAAAGAAAAAAAATAGGTTTAATAATTTAACTGTTTCTACCCAGCCCACCTTTTCAGAGCTCTTGTTACCGAATCGGCAGAACAGATGCTGGAAGTAATGAAAAGAGAGAGAAAAAAACGGGCTAGATTTGAAAAGTCTGGGGTGGGTTTTTCAGCAGGAGGGGAACTCAAGCAGGAGGGCTCACGCAAGCTCGGAATTAAGGAGGAGGAAGCAGGCCTGGGGGGTTAGGATTAGAGGTGTGCGTTGTTTTGAGGGGGTCAAAATGGGGATCCCAATCTTGCCTCAAGAAATCTAGCGATTCCAGAAGTATTTTGTGTGTGAATTACGGGTCTTTCAAGTTCAGATTAAGAATCAGACGGGTCTCCCGTACCAAACCTGCCTCCTTGAGTTCAGGAATATCCCTAAAAGCAGGAAGAAAGGGCTGTGGAAAACCCTTTTTTGGGGGGGGTTCATTCCCGTTTTCAGCTCGTGAGATCCCTTCAGAGGAAATGACTGGACAGTCCAACTTTTTAAATCCTTTCCTTTCCCTCCCTCCTTCACTCTGCTCCTGCCCTTCCTTCCATAGCATTGAAAGGAACTGTGAGGAGCCAGTCTTGTTTTCTTCTGGGGGCTCCAACACTGGATGGTTTTTAAGAAGAGATTAGGAAACCGTTTGTCTGGAACGGCACAGGGTCTCCTGCTTGAGCACGGGGTTGGACTGGATGACCCCCAAGTTCCCTTCCAACTCTGTTATTCTGATATTTGTCCAGGCTCGGGAGTAATCTATCTGGGGTGGCTTTATGCATCGTCAAAGAGAGAGGAAGAGGGGAAACATATCACACATTAGCCAAGTGAGGAAAAGAGAACAAATAGATTGCCAGATCAACGGGATCTAGGATTTCATAAAACAGGCACCCATGAATTCGACCCAATCATTTAAAGAGATCGGCTTCTCACCCTGTCTGAAAGACAGACAGCCTGTGCTTTTTGTCTGCCTGTCTTGTTCTAAAGGTGCTCTGGATGTGCCCCCCAATTTATTTATTTTTAATAAATAAACACCCCAATTTATTTATTTATTTATTGAAACACACACACACACCCAATTTATTTATTTATTTTTAAATCTCTCCACGGTCAGTCTGAATGGCAAGCGATCACCCTGCAGTGCCAAGGGAAGCACTGATCGGTCAGGGTGGATTGGCTGGATGATCTCTTTGGAGCTTCCGTGGTTCTCCCTCCCCACCGCCAGGAATTTTTCCCCTGGGTTAAATTAACAATCCTTCCCCAGGTCTTGCTTTGTCTAATCTCCCTGGAGCACAGCAGCATCCCCACCCACTAGGCCTGCTAGATGCAACACATCTTTCCCCGCAGGCGAGTGTGCCTACACGCGGGGGTGTGTGTATACGAGGTAAACTCGGATTATGCTGCTTGCAGCGTCATGGACTACTGGTGGGGTA
>NW_015389599.1:53765-66628 GCF_001527695.2 Protobothrops mucrosquamatus
TCCCCCGTTTCCCCCCCCCCCCCAATCCCCAAAGCCTAGCAATAAAAAAGCAGATGGAGGGGGGAAAGATGTTTTGGAGACGTGTACTCTGTTTGCTTTGCGGCTTCCAAGTCTTCTTCCTAATGTTAAACTGAAATAATATTTAGATCCAAGTCTCTCAAGATGCTTAGCCTGGCCTTTAATAATTGCCAATTCAGATGCCAGAAACATTGGCATGCAGAAGAAACATCAAATTAGGACCTTGGCTTGTTTAAGAGCAGGGAGACCGGGGTCAAATCTGACTCTGTCATGGAACTGATCCAGTGACTTGAGACCGACTGAGAACTTCCCCACCTCTCAGCCTGACCCACCTCACAGGGTTATTGTGACGACCAAACTGAAGCCAACAGGTTGGCAGCACAAACACTCCTTAACTTGTCACCACGATGTAAAAAAGATGTTGAGACTCTAGAAAGAGTACAGAGAAGAGCAACAAAGATGATTAGGGGACTGGAGGCTAAAACATACAAGGAACGGTTCCTGGAATTGGGTATATCTAGTTTAACGAAGAGAAGGACGAGGGGGGACAGGATAGCAGTCTTCCAGTATCTCAGGGGCTGCCCCAAAGAAGAGGGAGTCAAGCTATTTTCCAAAGCGCCTGAAGGCAGGACAAGAAGCAACGGAGGGAAACTAATCAAAGAGAGAAGCAACCTAGAACTAAGGAGAAACTTCCTGACAGTGAGAACAATTAACCAGTGGAACAACCTGCCTCCAGAAGCGGTGAATGCTCCAACACTGGAAGTTTTTAAGAAGAGACTGGACAGCCATTTGTCTGAAATGGTGTAGGGTTCCTGCCTGGGCAGGGGGTTGGACTCGATGACCTCCAAGGTCCCTTCCAAATTTTTTATTATTATTATTATTATTATTATTATTATTATTATTATTATTATTATTATTATTATTATTATTATTATTATTATTATTATTATTATTATTATTAAGTCCACAGTTGAGCCCAAAATTTCCACTGCTAAGTCAGACAGTTTGTTAAGGGAGCATTGTTCCATTTTACGACCTGTGAGCCCGGGACATTGCAACCGTCATAAATGTGTGCCAACAGTCCCGCAGGCCACGGGGAAATAACCCTGGCTGCCACGCGTGGCCTTCAGCGGGGACTCGGTTTCCTTTCTCTGCCGCTCCAAATGTGGAGCTGCAGGGTTAATAAATGGGTAGGAAGCTGCGGAAGGGAAATGTGTGTTTTGTCCAAAGAGCTGCTTCCTAGCGCCAGCCTTTCCGCATGTCAGAAAGCATTTGTGGGCCGAGCCGGGCTGGGAAGATGAAGTTGTAAATTAAGCTTTTATGAAGGTGCCGAATAGCATCCCGGTGTCCCTTTGATGGTTACATATCAGGATAATGGCAATAAATTAGCCGACAGCAGCAGCTCAAGGACACCTTACCCTTGTAGCCAGCCCTGATTGCTTGGTTTTAGAGAGATTTTATTCCCTCCATCCCAGCCAGCCAGCAGCATGTCGCAGGTGTGATATTCACCCCCCTGGGAATTTTTATATTTTGTGGCTTGGGAAATTTTTTAGAAAACAGAGGTGAGACTGATGTTGAAGGCACCCCCCGTCTTTTGCAAGGTTGGGATTGGAGAAAACGGGAAGCGGGCAGGGGCAAAGAGTATCAATGGCTGGTGCCTGTTAACTGTCAAACACCCACCCACCCACACACACATCTAACCCGGTTCCCTAATTTGTGTGGTCAGGCAGTGCAGAAACCGTTGTGCTTTGCAACCAGTCGGTGCAAAGAAGCTTTGAAATGTTACAGACATGCTTACGTGTTTTCACGGGAGGGATTCACAATGCTTAAAAGCACATGTGAACTGCATTTCCCCCCCCCTCTTTTAATTGGCTTCGGAAAGCCGCTGGGGATATGACCGTGACTGTGATTCCATCAGAGGATGGGGGTGTGGGGGGGGAATTGGATGGCAAATGATGGCCCCGGGGGAGCTGTTGCTCAAAATAGGGACAGTAAATGTTCCAGATAGTGACACCATGTGTGTTAGGGTTTGATTTGTGAAAAAAAGAAGATGTGAAATCTCAAGAAACCTTTATCTTATTGCTAGTCTGGGGTCTGCAAAGGGTAGGATGACGGCCCCGGCGTTGCTTATTTCTGTTTTAAAGGCCACAGCTGGTGGTGACCCCCCCTGCCCATCTTTGGCAAGGCCCCCAAATCTCTCCCCACCCCAAAACTTTGAGCAGTTCTGGAGGGGAGCCCTTATTGTGTACCTCTTCAGTATGCCGTATTTGTGGATTTCAAGCATCCGATTCGTATTTTTTCCCACCCTGGCAGAGGGTCAGGCTACATGACCTTTGGGGGGAGACCATTCCAATCCTTTCATCCTTCTCGTTTTTGACCGGACGAACCTGACGTAACATTTCACGTACAAAAATGGCTGATGAGGAGGTACATTCATTTCTGAGTTTGCAGCCTCTAATAGCCTGAAGCCTGTTGGACCATTTCTGGATAGTCTTTGCTTTCAGATGGCCTCAGTGCCCTCCGGTGGGGAGGATGGGAGTTGTAGTCCCCCACATCTGGAAAGACCCGGGTACTGTAACCATCCCAGAACAGGAGATTGGCACGGTGACACAGCGCCATCTGGAGGCCATTGTGTTCATTGTCTCTCTCAGCATAGCACCTTGGAGGCAGGGGCACATAGATAGATACCAGTGTACCACTATGTGTTTTGGTCAGAAAAACAAGCAGATAGATGAAATTTTAGCAAGGTTTTCTGCATTATCCCTCCCTTCTCCAGGAAAGTCTCCACGAAATTGAGCTGAAGATGCTTTTTTTCCCCCCACAGAAAGCAGATTTTTCAACCTCTGCACGAAAGACACCTCCTATCTAGGCCAGGAAAGGAGAAAGAATAAATATCACAATTTCAGCCAGGTCCCTCCGAAGCAAATATTGCTGGCAGAAACCAGGATACATTAATTGCCCAGGCATCTGAATAATTTTCACAGACCCTTCCCCCATATAATAATAGGGAATCTTTCTTATGCCTGTCTTTTATCTCTGACATACACAACTCACCCGAGCCTTTCTTAAGAGATATTTCATCCTCGGTTTTTTTTGTTGTTTTGACACCGTACAATTTTTTTTTCCAGGGGAGGGGGCAAACCACAGCACTCATTTTTGCCTGATCCGCAGACTCTCCCCTTCCAGAGCGGAGGGCTCGATACTCGGGCAGTGTCGAAATTTGATAAATAAATGAATAACCGAAGCAAGATCTAACAACCCAATTCAGTGGCTTGCTACTTCTTGATTTTCTTTTTTTTTTGTGGGGGGTTTTTTGGGGGGGGGATGAAAAGGTAAGGGTTGTGCGGCCCGAGAGCAGGATTGGCCCAGGAAATTTTAACCCAACATTGGTCCCCCCCCCTCTCCCATCGGATGAGCTCCAGGGAATTGCAGGCTGACGGTAAATAGTCTTTCAACGATCCTGCAATTAGAATCAATGGTTTGTATAATTCCTCGCCTTATCCCCCTTTCTGCTCCCGAGCTGGGGCAAGGTTGAAGGAGGAAGGGATAAGTCACCAGGGAGGAAAATGTCAGTGGACTTTTACAGCCGAGCCAATGACGCAGACCTGCTTATCGTGGGATGTCGCCTTGGTTTTTCCCCTCGCCTCTGTCTTCAGCCCTCCATCTTCCTTTTCCCTCCTTGTCCAGGTGGCTTGTCAAGACAAAAAGGGCCCATTTCTTTCATGTCCTTGTTTGTGAGATTGCAGATGTCGCCTTTGTGCCAGGGCAGTTCACAGAGATGGGTATCAGTTCACCCGGGGTGAATGGGGACCCTGCTGGGGCGACCACCACCTGCTTCTCTCCTCCACACAATAGGAACGCCTCTTTCTTTCTTTCTATCTTTCTTTCTTTCTTTCTCTCTCTCTCTCTCTCTCTCTCTCTCTCTCTTCCTTCTTCCCTTCTTTCTTTCTTTTTTTCTTTCTCTCTCTTTCTCTCTCTCTCTCTTCCTTCTTCCCTCCGTCCCTCCCTCTGTCCCTTTCTTTCTTTCTTTCTTTCTTTCTTTCTTTCTTTCTTTCTTTCTTTCTTTCTCTCTCTCTCTCTCTCTCTCTCTCTCTCTCTCTTCCTTCTTCCCTTCTTTCTTTTTTTCTTTCTCTTTCTCTCTCTCTCTTTCTTCTTCCCTCCGTCCCTCCCTTTCTTTCTTTCTTTCTTTCTTTCTTTCTTTCTTTTTTTATTTCTCTCTCTCTCTCTCTCTCTCTTCCTTCTTCCCTCCGTCCCTCCCTCCCTTTCTTTTCTTTCTTTCTTTTTTTCTTTTTTTCTTTCTTTCTTTCTTTCTTTCTTTCTCTCTCTCTCTCTCTCTCTCTCTCTCTCTCTCTCTCTCTCTCTTCCTTTTTCCCTTCTTTCTTTCCTTTTTTCTTTCTCTCTCTTTCTCTCTCTCTCTTCCTTCTTCCCTCCGTACCTCCCTTTCTTTTCTTTCTTTCCTTTCTTTCTCTTACTCTCTCTGTCTCTCACTGTCTCTCTCTCTCCTGGATTAGCTGTTTCCTGCTGATTTCTGGAAGGTGGGCATCTGGGCGCTTTCAAGCGGCCCTCCAGATTCTTGAAATATGTATTAAATAACTGGCGAAAGGGAGGAGGGAATCTTCCATGTCTTAAATGCCAACCAGGTTTGCTTCACTGCAGCTCAGTGGCTCAGCATCAGATTTACTCCCCCTTTAAACTCTGTGTAGCTGGCGTCGGGGACAGCTAACCGTTTTATAGATCAGTTTTTCTACTGAGAATGGTTTTTTTACACCTCTATTGTTTTTTATCTTATTGTAAACCATCCAGAATCACCCCAAACCGCGGGGTGGACAATATATCAATGTAATAAATAATAAAATAACAAGAGCCTCCTATACCCTCCCCACTGCTATCAGACATGGCAAGGGATGCAGTTGGCAAACTATGGCAGAGATGTTTACACATCGCCCTTGACCAGAGCACCCCCAAAGGCTTCACTCCAAAGGCTTCACCACCCCAGTCCCCTTGGGAGAGAAAAAATCTCAAAAGCCAACGTGCTTTTGAACAGAACGATGATAATGCGAGCGAAGTCTCGCCTCCAACCCTTGAAGCAATCCAGAGGGGGAAACTGAGTTTAGAGAACCCTTGGGGTGAATGCAGAAAAAGTTTCTCTGCTCTTTACCCTGAAAACTGTGCACACACACACACACACACACACACACATGCACACACTAAACTGGGCAAGAAAGGAGAAAGACTCGAAATGAGCTTGCTGCACAGAAGAAGAGGCAATGGAAACTCAATTTTTTTTTAATGGGAGCGTGGATGTTTAATGTCCGGCTTTAATAGCCCCTCTTTGCGAGATGCCCCATTCCTTTTGGCAAGGAACAGCTAGGTCTAATTTGCCCCCGAATACAGAACCGCTTCCTGTTTGACCTTTCCCTTTTTAAAAAAATAAAAAAATGCCAGTGTCTAAAAAGGCCAGAAGGAAATATCTCTTGCATCTTTCTCCTGTTTATCATCCCATTTTCTTGCCTTGGATTGGCTCGCCCGCTGACTTGTAGGAATCATGCCAGGTGGACGTCGAGGACTGGAACCTTAAGAAATCCGGACTCCATGGGCAGCCTCGGCATAGATCGAGCTGGGACGGAGAACAAGGGAAAGCCGAAAAAGAAAATGTCTGGGCAAAATTAGGGCTATTTTAGTTAAGGAATAAACCAGGGGATATAAAAGTCCTCCACTAATCAGCCCCCATGATGCCTGAGCCCCTGGCTGTCTGGCTCAGGGGAGGCCGGGCAGGCGGCAAAGAGTGTGTCCCCCCCCCCTTCCGGTGCAATTAGCACCCTGCCATTAAAAACAACCGCCTTAATTGCAGCGTTTGTGTGTTGTTGTTGTTTTAAGTTCCAGGCGGAGATCGAGTAACACCTTTCCTGGTATGGAGTTGGGCATAAACATCTTTGCAGGGAGGATTGTTGCACTTGTGGATGGGGCAGGGGGTCTGGAGATAGGGGTCTCCCTCGGATAAGGGAGAAGATGCCCCTTTCCATTCTCTAGACCAGTGATGGCGAACCTTTTAGAGACCGAGTGCCCCAAAACCGCCCCCCCTCCGCCTCCCGCCCTGCCTGCTCCCCACCCGCCCGCAGGGCCACACACCGCCTCCATGGCCCGCCGCAGATCGCCCAGGCAGCCCTGCAGTGCCGTGGCAGCCACGCCCTCTGCCCACACCCCACATCATCTGCCCGCTATGGGGCGCGAGGGCGGAATCTTGTCCCTGCTGCCCGGCTATGTCCTTGGCTGCGCTGCTCCCTGTGGGCCATGCCCAGTGGCGACTCTCCTCCAGGGGGGCTGCTGGTGAGGAGGGGGCTGCAGGGGGAGGTGGGGCTGGGCCGATGGCACGTGTGCCCACAGAGAGGGCTCCGAGTACCGCCTCTGGCACACGTGCCATAGGTTCGCCACCACTGCTCTAGACAAAAGTTTTCTCTCTCTCTCTCTGTCTCTCTCTGTCTCTCTCTCTCTCTCTCTCTCTCTCTCACACACACACACACACACACACACACGTTGCTAACAAGGCCGGGGGCCCTGCCTCCAAATACGCCAGCCAAGAGGAATGGCACAAAAGGAAAACAATTGGGGAGGGCAGAGGAAAGAAAAAAAAAAGCAAGAACCAAGTAACTCTTAGGTGAGGACATATTTTGAGGAGAGCGGAGTGGTTCCTTTGCTGCTCCACCTGAGCAGGTGAGATTTAGAGGCCTATAAAAAACAGAAATCCTCTTCCACTTCTCTTTCTACAGTCGCTGTTTCTGGCCTTGATTATTGTGGATAATAGTAATGTAAGGCTTGATCTTCCGGGGAGGGGGGGGAAGTCCACCCGGTGCTGTTGAAAGATAGAATGCCTTGGCACGTGGAGGTTCTTTTCCTACCTATCTGGGTTGATGGAAACAATGTTTGGCAAAGAGGGAAGCTGTTATATCTCCTGGGAATCCGATTGATATGCTGAATTTCTACTCGTAAAATCACATTGGCAGGGCAGCCACCCTGCCCCAAATGCTGTGGGTCTCCCGGAGCGATCCCACCCCACTCCAGATGGGTTTTTTTCCCCCCGGGGGGAGGGAAAGAGACTCGTGTTCGGTGACGCAATCTTTCCCACCCCTTGCGAAGCCGAGGAGAGGCTGATTCCCTGGAGCTGATCACCAGGCAGAAGCCAGAAAACCGATCCTAGGGGAACTAATTACCCCACCCGAACGAACGCCTCACCTTCTGCTTTGATCTCAAATTGTCCTCCGGCTTCCCCACCTAGCGATGCCTCCGAAGCAAAAAATATATATAAAAAAATGGCTTGGGTTTCCATGCCTTGCGGGATCCACCTGCCCCTGGGTACGAGATTGGGCAGAGCCTCTCGCGTCCTCCCATCTCGGCTCTCATCTTTTCCCGAACACGTGGGCGCGTGTTGGTCTACGGAAAGGATCCGATCTCTGCTCTGTGGCCGAAGGGCAAAGAGCCGTCTCGTTTTGCCTGCCCAAAATAAGCCCTGGGGACTTGGTGGAGAGGGCCACTTGGCTTTCTTGATGGCAGTACGGATGTGGCGCTTTTGAATTTCTCCAGTCCTGGGCATCTCCTTGTGGTCTCCTTTCCAAGGGCTAATCCGAAGGACCCCAGTTGCCTTCTTCACTCATGCTGAAGATGCAATTTTGAGAGCACAATTCAACTGACGAGGAGGTTGTCTTGCAGGAACAGCCCAGCCAAAAACTCACTGGGTTCTTCCTGAAGAGTTTGAGAGGGGGGGGGGCTTGATCCTGGTGATGGGATGTGGCTGAGAGTCTCAGCAGATGGATTTTCCCGTCTGTCACAGCAGAGCATCTGCACCTTCACATTGTGACAGCCCTGGAATTTCCTGGTGGTCTCCTATCCAAGCGTTAAGGAGCTCAGGCAATTGCGGGTTCTAAAACTCAGCTATTTGCTGATGCCTAACTAGGTGTGTTGCATCATACCTGGGTCCAAAGCCACCTCTATTTACACAGCCTACTGAGATCCCAAAATATCCCACCCGAATCGCTTGCTTGCTCTTTTCCTCTTCCTTCCTCTTCCCTTTTTCCTTTTGCACCCCAGTTTTGCAAAGGCATTTAACCTGCTCGCACGCGGTCCGTCAGGGTTTTTCAAACTAAAGAGCAGGATAAAAATGCGTGGAATAAACAGGCTGTCACGGGGATGGAACAGAGGAAGATAAAACAACGATGCCCTGGGATCCCAGCTGAACTCTTTTTTCTTTTTCTTTTTTTTTTTTTGAACAGGGAAAAATGATAAATAGCATGCCTTCAAGGTGCCGCAAAAGCTTTTGAAATTGGTTGCAGTTCCACATTGGCTTTCTGTGGTCTGAAAGCCCGGATGCAGTCACGCAAATATTTATTTTGCAATTTGGTCTGAAGTGGGGAAGGAAGGAAGGAAGGAAGGAGAAAGAAAGAAAGAAAGAAAGAAAGAGAAAGAAAAAGGGAGGAAGGAAGGAAGGAAGGAAGGAAGGAGGGAGAGAAAGAAAGAAGGAAAGAAAGAAAGAAAAAGAAAGGAAGGAAGGAAGGAAGGAAGGAAGGAAGGAAGGAAGGAAGGAAGGAACAGAGGTATCTGGTTTTGCCATTTAGGGGGGTCAGGAGACCCTAAGAAGGTGACAGAGGGGGGGGAGGAAAAAGATAGAGCCAAGTCAGAGTAGGAAGAGAGTGAAAGAGAATAGAAAAAAAAAATAATGAAGAAAGAATTGGAAAACATTGGATTTCCAGTTCTATAAAAAAAGAGAAGCTGCCATTTGAATACCTGTGTCAAAGAAAAGCTTGACCCCTTGGGAAAATATGAATTATTTGGACAGAGGGTCCCGAGTGGCGTTTTCTCCATCACCCCTTAATCTGCGGATGTTCGGGATTAAATTGGGGGCAAGGCTGTAGCCCTTTCTGAGTTCCCATCTACCACTGCTCTCTCTGCAGCCTGCAAAAGAACGGAGTTAGTTTGAGGCCCCAGGCAGAGTCTAAATCAAGGGGTGTCCAACTTTAAGCAAATTTCAGACCTGTTGAAGTCCCCATGTCTTGAAGGTTGCTAAGTTGAAACACACACACACACACACACACACCCTGCTGGAGGCCACCAGATTTGCAAAAGCCCCGCTCGAGACACCCCCAAAGCCGGGCTTCCGGCTTCGTCACGATAAAGCATCTCTCAAAACTTACCTCGTAGGCCAAATTGGAGTTAGCACACAAGAGAGAAACCAGGAAGCTTTCCTTTGGGGTTCTCTGCCCTGTGTGTGGGGGCAGGTGGACTAGATGCCCTCGAAGGCCCCGCTCCCGACTCCCGCCATTGCCTCAGCAGCTGGCGGGGAAAGGTCAAGCAGGATTCTCACTTTATTGGCATTGTTCTTCGTTTATGGCTTCTTCCTGTTTGCTCCCAGGATCGGGAAGGGCGTGTTCCTTAACGGCCCTGGCTTTTCGCCAGCCTCTGCCCTCCCCCCCCCAAACCTCCCTTATCTTATCAGCCACGAGATAAGCCTGACACGGGTTGCTGGTTACCTAGAATCCTAGATGATGTCAGACGGATGGCCCACGGCACTTTCGCTGTCAGCTGCTTGGGGGCGCTCATGGGCCAGACCCGGCTTGGATGTAGCGGGGGGGGGGCCTAGAGCAGAGGTAGGCCACCTTGGCTCTTTTAGGACTCGTGGACTTCAGCTCCCAGAATTCCTCAGCCAGCATGTAAGTCCCCGACTTACGACCGTTCATTTAGTGACCGTTCATGCTTAACGGCGGCTGCTGCACCCTCATGGTCACGTGACCAAAATTCGGATCCTCGGCCACTGACTCGTATTTATGACGGTCGCAGTATCCCGGGGTGTGTGTGTCACGTGATCCTCTTTTGCGACCCGACAAGCAAAGTCAACGGGGGAGGGCGGATTCAGTTCACGACCGTGTTACTAACTTAAAACAACTGCAGTGATTCACTTAACGATAATTGTGGCCGGGCAGGTGGCAAAACGGGACCCAAATTCACTTAACGAAGGTCTCGCTTAGCAACCGACGTTGTCGGGCCAAGGGTGGTCGTAAGCCAAGGGCTGCCTGCGCTGTACTGAATCACAGGACACGACCCATTGGCCCCTGTGGTCCTCACAAGCCTTGGCACACAAAATGGAGGGTCGGGGCCCCTAGCTGGGCCTTTGCTGAACCCCTCTGAGACTCGAAGTCCACCAGCCTCACCCCCACAGGACAGGCAGCGTCCTGGCTCCGTTGATCCACACCAGTGGTTCTCAACCTGTGGGTCGGGACCCCATTTGGGGTCGATCGACCATTTCATGGGGGTCGCCAAGCAAGGCTGTCCGCCATTTTTTTTCTCCATTTTTTTTCTCCGCCATTTTTTTCCCCTTTTCCGGCGGGTGCCTTACCTCCCTTGGGCTGGGCCAGCTGGTGGTCGGCCTGCTCCGTCTCTGCCGCTTGCCAGCTACGCCTCGGCCGGCGCAGGGGGCGGAACCACGCATGCACGGTGCTCCCGGGCAGGGAAAGTCCTCGACTTATGACCGGTTGGGTAGTCCTCGACTTACGACCGGTTTAGTCCTCAACTTACGACCGGTTTAGTCCTTGACTTACGACCGGTTGGGGTCGCGGCATTAAAAAGGTTGAGAACCACTGATCCACACGGATTTCCACGCACAGGGGCTCCGGAGGTTTTCGGCCATAGGCTGGACAACCGTTTGACCGGGACGGTATGAAGGTCTCTTGCCTTGAGCAGGGGGCTGGACTAGATGACCTCTGATTCTATGTTCTATGTGCAAAGCAGTGCCTGTCAATGCACCATTGCAAAAACCTTCCTCTCCTTGTGATTTATTTTTTTTTGTAAATCCTCTAGTGTGGTCCCAACTTCCTGTAAGCCAGGCTGGAGGAGGAGGAGAAGGAGGAGGAATTTTAAACATGACCTCCCTTTTCAACTTCTTCCTCTAAGGTTACTGGATAAGGAGGTCTGCACAACACGCAAATGCCAGGAATAACTGGAAGACACAAGTAAATTCTCCAGCTAGGCTGTTATTTGGCCCTGGAGATGTGCTGGACAGCCATTCCCTGCCTAGTGCTTTTATTGAGCAGATAGGCAGGTTGGGAGGTGGGTGAGTAATTATTTCATTAAAGAAAAGCAGGCAAAATGCAAGCAATCCTTGTTCTTTGTAGGGATCGGTGTGCAATGGCCAATAACAAAGCTGCCGGTGATGATCCAAGATCCAGATGCCCAGAAAAAAAACGATAAAGTCACAGAAAATGCACGAAAAAGAAAAGGAAGGAAGGAAGGAGAGGGAAGGAATGGAGGGAGGGAAGGAGGGAAGAGAGAGAAGAAAGTTCCCATCCTTTAGAAGATTATCACTATCAATGACAGTTGCTTTCGATGCCTTCCTGAATTCTCCATCAACAACCTTTCAGTTCCCAGTTGCCAGACTGGCGAGAAAGAGATCTGATCTTTTCCCATCGATCCACCAGGGGGATCCCCAGGGCACATCTGGTTGGCCTCTGTATGCCCCAGAAGCCTGGAGAACACGGACCTTTAGCCTGATCCCGTCTCCTACGTCTTAAAGTCATTATCCCAGGATAGGCATGACTTCGTGCTTCGTTAGGCTTCCGGATCCGGCTCCCTTTTCATTCCCGGCTTTTATTCCGCGGGGGGGTGTCTCCTAAATCCCGGGAGAAGAAAGAATGAAACTAGACAATAAAGTGCAGGACCCAGAAAATTGCTGGCGCAGAGATTTAAGCACGAGAAAGTCTTGCAATTTAGGAAATGCATGGCAGAGAAACGGGGGTCTTCCAGTGGTGTCTCCTAACAAAAGTTCCCCCATTTTAACAAGATAACTTTAACCAGCTCTCGGTTGGATAGGGTTAAGGCCGTTGTGCCGTTAGCCACGGTCGAAAGGATTGGCTTGTTTTTCTAAGCTGCACGGGTTGAACATTCGGAGCATTGGCTCATCCACGTTATAGTTGCCGTGGGGCGAACGTGGCACCCGTCTCTGGTTTGAGTCACCCCAGGGCAGGATCAAAGAAAGTTCTTCTGGACGTCGGGCTGCCGGAAAGGGGTTTACTTACGGTTTCTAATAAAATAAAATAAAAAAAACAAGGGCAAGCTGGGAAGGAAATCCAATTTAGGGTCAGTGCCCTGTGGCTGGCTCCAGGCGCCCCTCCCTGCGCCTTTAATATAAAGGATATTGTGCCCAAGGGGGTCCCTCAAACAAGAGGTCACCACTGGGGGGAAGCTGCACTAGGCACAAGTGCCTTTGTTTCGTCTCAGAAGTGGGAAGGGGTAGAATTGCAAGTGAAATTAAACAGTGTCGCTCAATTGGGAGAGGAGCAGCGTATACAATTAATAAAAAATAAATAAGCACCTGTCCCAACTGCTCGATATTCTGAAGTTGGGGGTTACGACTGGCTTTTACCCATCTCCCTTTCCGGATCGTGTGATCTGAGGCGCCCCTAGTTTGAAGGAAGGACTTATCTCTCTCGTTAGGGTTGAGGCACAAGATAGGTGGACTGTAGTTACCTGCAGTTTTGCATATCTGGGAATAAATATAACCGGAATGTGATGTTTTTTCATAAGCACAGGAAGTATTTCTGGCAAGTGGAAATGATTCCTTCCTTCCTCCCACCCTGCCTCCCTCCCTCCCTTCTTTCCTCCCTCCCTCCCTCCCTCCTTCCTTCCTTCCTTCTTTCCTTCCTTCCTTCCCTCCCTCCCTCCCTTCTTTCCTCCCTCCCTCTCTCCTTCCTTCCTTCCTTCCTTCCTTCCTTCTTTCCTTCGTTTCTTCCTCCCTCCCTCTTCCTTCCTCCCTCCCTCCCTTCTTTCCTTCCTTCCTTCCTTCCTTCCTTCCTTCCTTCCTTCCT
>NW_015389599.1:66740-74661 GCF_001527695.2 Protobothrops mucrosquamatus
GTGGCTCCTAAGCCTGGGGTTCTTTTGCTTTCAGAAAACACAGGCAGCATCTGCAAACCTGGGCCGGCAGCATTCCAGGAGGACTTTCCCCCCAGCCAGTTTTCTCTAGCTTCAAGGCAGCTTCAAAGCGGGGAGAAAAACAGTGGATATCCTACTTGTAGCTGCAGGGCTCCTCTTGAAGAATATCTGCCCGGTCTTTCTATCAGCAGTTTTGTACCAGGTTGTTTGGAGTATCAATAGCTGTGTTTTGGGCAAAGTTTACGGCTGGAAATCAGAGGAACCGAAGGATGTGTTAAGAGGCTGGAGTTTTTACAAGAGCAGGCCAGCAACCCAAGAAACGTGGGATTGTGAACAGACACCTTCCCCCCCTATTTTTATTGTGATATTAACTGTGCTTAAACAAGCCCCAGTAATTGCAATAGCATAATGTTCGTACAATTTAATGGTGCCACCCCAGCATTAAACGTGGCAGAGGACACGCCGAAAGCCCCCAGATGTTCGTAAGGCAGGCGGGGGATTATTCCTCACATTCATGACTCTATAAAATGGAGCTCTCATCCAAGGATGGGCCACACAAAGCAAAGCCCTGTTTACAACAAGTTGGTTACCCCCAGAGCCTGCCAAAGCTTACGTAAAAACTCCCTACCTTTCTGAGTCCATTTTCCCATCGGATACCCCTTTGAGCAATCACTTTTCCCACCCACCCTGCACCCCTGGGTGGATCCCTGGGTGTCCATCTTTCCCCCCCCTTCCCCTGTGCCTGGGTCTCAGGTCTTCCTGGCAGAAATTCTAAGCCCTCCAGACGAGTCGACCCCTCTCTCCCTCCCCCTCTGCCGCCTCTGCGAGGAGGGTAGAAAGTTAAAAATTATTCAACAAGAGATTCCTGGCCTGCAGGCCAGTACCAGGCGAAGATTTTCACCGCCCGTTCTGTTCCTTTGCCAAAACCGAGATAAGACACCGCTACGCACTTCTTTTGGAATAATAATTCTCTTCTTTTAGGTTGCACCGGCAAGTCCGTCTCCTACCTTTCTCCATCCCCGCCCCAATTATAACCCACGTTTTCCCCCCCTCCCCTCTTTATTTTCTCAGATGCTCCCCAGCCCCTTAGGATGAATATTTGGTGTTAACTAGAAGGGAAGGGAGGGGGGGGACACTTTAAAAGATGCAAATCATTAAACCACCCCATAGTTGAGTTCCTCTCCTCCTCCTGTCGGTTGCCTTCACTTCAAAGGCCAAGTAAGTAGCAGATTGATTTATTTTTTAAGCCCGGCTGCCCTTCGCAAAAGAATTTTGCATTGTTTTCTCTTCCCCCCCACCCCCCCAACGAACGTTGAGAAAACTGGAACAGAGGGCTGCAGAGTTGACCTGGGAACCGAAGGCAGGCGGGATTCTCGAGCCCAGCCAAACAGAGAGAAATTCCCAGGAATTCCAATTTTCCCCACGCTCCACCTTCCGCCCGTAACAAATCACCTGGCCGGCGAACGTAACGGTGGTGGGGCCTTTTTCCGGAGAAGTCTGGCGGGTATAAAACAGGAGCTGTCCGGTGTCAAGGATGGGTCGGCGACGTTGGCGAGCGTGGATCGTGGACCGCGTCAGGCTGCCTGGGTAGGGCGGGCAAGGTAGGAGACCCGCGCGGTCTTTTGCAGAGACCAAAGAGGTACGGAAGACCACCAGAGCCCCAGGTCTTGAAATGGGCCTGAACTGGACTCACGCAGGCGGCGTCCATAATGCGTTCTCCTTCATCACTTAGGTCATCGGTGTTGGGGATAGAGGTGGTTTTACCTTCCCCATTTGGGTTGCGGTCGGGCCAAACCCCTGGTCCAGGGGATCACGCCAGGTATTTTGGAGACAAACCCCCCCCATAAATATCTTGGCTTTATTCTTAGTTGATTAATTATCTCAGATGCTGTTCATATATATTTCCTGGAGGCTTTTGTTACCGTCTTACTGTTTTTAATGGTTTTATCATTTTAGAATCCTAAGCTGGCCAGAATCATTTGGTTGAGTTGGGAGGCAGCAGAAATGGAATGAATGAATGAATGAATGAATGAATGAATGAATGAATGAATGTGGGGTAGATTAAATGCTGGAAGATTGTCTAAGAAGGAAAAACAGATGGAGTGGAGATTGGGAGGGTGGAGAGAGTGGGATTCATTGCTTTGCAGAAGAAGGCAATGGAGGGGTGCAGTGTGGCCTAGTGGACGGATGCCCCCTTATTGTCTGTGCCTTATGATCTGAATGCTTATTAAATGTAAATGAATTTGGTTTTGGACCTGGCTGGGTTTGGAGACTAGGACCCCCCTCCCCTTCCTAGCTCTTAGCCTCAAAAGCAAAACCTCCAGAACAGGAGGTGCAAACGGGGATTTCAGCTACTTGTAGAGAGGGAGACCTTGGCTCAGCCTAGCCTACCTGGCAGGGTCGTTGCAAGGATGGAAAAGGACAGTTCCCTCCAGGGCCTTGCTTGCTGTCCTGCGGTAGAGGTGCATCGGGTCCAATTCTAACAAAACCTGGGTTCCATTTTATCCTTAGGCGGTGAGAACAGTTGTACAGACAGGCTGAAAGACAGTGCTGAATTAAACCAGACAAAGCAATTTAAATCAAAAGGGAAAAAAATAATGCTTCCCCCCCCCCCCCTTTAGCTATTTGCCTGTGTGGGATCTAAACTCCTGTCTGTTGCACACAAGGAATGTAGACTTTGCTCAGGGACTCGGATTTCCTGCTTCTCCTTTCTTTCAGCCTGAGCTTCGACCCAAAGCCTGCAAGGTTGGGTGGCCTACCTCCCCGGGCTGTTGGTGCGAAGGCCGGAGCCTTCCCATAATCCCCTGCCCGCTCTCATGCAGAGTTGCTGGGACCAGAGCCAGGGATGGGTGGGCCCAAAGCCCAGGGTGGGAGGAACAAAGACCTTAGTGGGTGGGGGCCAACCTTCTTCATTTTGACTCCCCCCCCCCGGTCTTTTTCCTCACTTGGATGCAACCAATCCCTTTGTTTCAGAGACTGTTGAGGGTGACGGATGATGGGAGTCGGTATCCAAATACCTCTTGAGCAGCCCGTTTAGGAGCAGCGTTTCTCAACCTTGACCATTTTAAGGCGTGTGGACTTCAACTCCCAGAATTCCACAGCCAGCAATGCTGGCTGTGGAATTCTGGGAGTTGAAGTCCACACGCCTTAAAATGGTCAAGGTTGAGAAACGCTGGTTTAGAGGAAGGCTGGCTTTGGGACAGGCAAGCATCCCCGCTCATGAGAATAAAAATGCTTTAAAATGCAGGCAGCCGACCTATTTTTGTTTTTAAACTAGTTTATCATCATGTTTTAAGGGCATTAACCAATACAGATGCACGCTGGCCTTATTTATCTCCCAATCACGACCTTAATCGCATCCCTGAGCCGTTTCTGATCATCAGGTGCTGCTAGCAGTTTAAGGCCAGTTGCTTTTTCCCATTCTTGCCAATAAGCAGCTTAAGGAGAGGAAAGACTGGCGGCGGGGTGGGGGGTGGGGGTGGGGGGGGCTGTCCTTCAGGGGGTTAACAAAACCCTCTTTGCCTCCGGCTGGTTCAAAACACCTGCTGTCCTCCCCCCCCACCCCCTACCCCAAGCAGCCAATGAGAAGGCAGCGCGTAGCAGCTCCCAGACGAGTGTCCGTTTGAAACCCAACACCTGTCTCCGGTTCCTGCCAGGTGTGGTAGCCAGGTTGACGCTCTTGCCGCTTCTCACCTGGAAGTCCCTCCCTGTTGCCCGCCCCTCCTTCCTTCCCATCAGCAGAAAGAGATTGGGCTACTTCCTCCTCCTACACAACCCCCATCTCCATCCCTGGCATTCGATCCTCAGGTTATCGGCACTTATAAATGCCCACCTGGCCGTAACGGGAGTCGACGGCAATGCCAACCTTGTCAGTTTCCCTCTCCACAGGTAAGGCACGTCCTTCTTTCTCTCCCCAAGACCAGAGCTGGTCTTCCTGGAAAGGTGAAGGTTGTGATCCAGGAATCTGGATCTAAAACAGACCAGCAACGTCGGCCAGGCTGAAACGGTAGGCCTCCCACCCATCTCCTAACACCCCCTCCAAAAGCATTCCGCAACTGGGACTCCCTTCCGATGTGCGGACGTCAACTCCCAGAGTTCCACAGTGATGCTGAGCATGCTGGGAGTTGGGAGTCCACCCAGCTGGGAGGTATCCTGGCTTGTAAGATGCAGAATACATCTTCCAGCAAGGTTTGTTCAAAGTTAGGAGGGCAGCTTCCAACTTAGGGTTGCAAAACACACATTCTCATTTTTGGAGCCCTCCTCAAAAGCGTAGGCAGAAAAAGACAAGGTCCATTTTAACAGACTCCTAGAAGTGGCCCATCCTATCAAAAAAGGGAGGAGACGGCTTCACGCTCCATTCCTTTCCCATCCCTTTCACTCCTCTCCCCACCAGCTCTAAAACAGCCGGCTAATCCTTGCCCAGAAAGGGGATTTTTAACGTGAGAAACTGGCCTTGAGCACAAGAGGTGGCAAAACAAGATGCATTTTCCAGATTTAGAGTTTAAAAAAATCTGGTTTTCCCAATAATTTATAGCAGACTTGAAAATCCCATACCTCTCCAGAGAATAGACCACTCCTGGTCTGCCATAAGCCCTCCAGATCCCTTCTTTGACCTTGTAATATAAAGTACAATCCACATTTTTAAATTCATAGAACACAGAATAATGGAGTCGGAAGGGACTTCAGAGGTTTTCTAGTCCAACTCCCTACTCAAGCAGGAGACCATCTATCAAATCAGACAAATGATTAGCCAATCTCTTTTTAAAAGCCTCCAGTGATGGAGCACCCACAACTTGTGTAGGCAAGCCGTTCCACTGACTAATTGTTCGAACAAGAAAGTTCTCCTTAATTCCAGGTTGCTTCTCTCCTTATTTAGTTTCCATCCGTTGTTTCTTGTCCTGCCTTCAGGGGCTTTGGAGAATAAGTTGACACCCCCTCCTTCCCTGTGGCAGCCCCTCAAATATTGGAAGACTTCTTTGTAATAGACTAGACATACCCAATTCCTGTAACTATTCTTTGTACGTTTCAGCTTCCACCACCACTACCACCCCAATCGTTTTTGTGGCTCTTCTCTGCACTCTTTCCAGAGTCTCAATATCTTTTTTGTATTGTTGTGACCAGAACCTGATGCAGTATCCCAAGTGTGGTCTTAGTAAGGCTTTGTAAAAGGGGAACTAGAACTTCACGTGATCTTCATTCTATCCCTCTATTAAGCCCTGCTTAACAGAGGGATAGAATTGGTAGCACTGAACAGAGGGATAGAATTGATTCTATTTCCCTAATCAGCCCTGCTGAACGGCCATTTTATGGTACTGTATTCCCAGCCAGCTCCCTCTTTTTTTTTTTTCAACCAGAGATGGGAGGATGGAGAGAGGAAAAAAATCACCATCGGGGTCTAGCTGGCATGGACGTCTTCCAAACCTGGCACTGAGCCAATTCCAAACAAAAGAAAGCTAATTTGACCTCCAGCCTCATCAGATCTGGTGATTTATGGCCTGCTTCAAAGGCCTGTTTTCTTTTCAAATCTAAATTTCTTTCTTTTGGGGACTAGCTGTTCAAGCCATTAACCTGACCCAGTGAGGCTGTCTTATTGCTTTTGGGGTGGGAGTGAGAATGAAGCAAAACCGGAGGATCCCCTTTAATTAAAGCCTTCGCCTTCCTACACTCCGGGCACCGTGCCTGGAGCAGTCCTGGTCCATCACAGGCATCCTTCCTCTTGGAGCCCATGGGATCTGGCTGGCCAGTGGCATCCACCTCACCTGGGATCCAGCCCTGTTCTTGATGCCAGGCCCACCTGCGGTTGGCCAGGCGCTTTTGCACCTTCAGTTGATCTGATCCTTCTGTGTGTTGCTTGATCAAACTTTGGGGGTGCAAGGAAGCACCTTGCGGATGTAGATCTCCTTCTTGGTCAGCTGGTTATTTAGGGAGCATAGTAGGAGGAGAGCCATGTTAGTCTGGGGGAGAAGGGGCTGCCCCAAAGAAGAGGGGGGGGGTCAACCTATTCTCTTGTCCTTGACTTGAGGGCAGGGCAAGAAGCAACGGATGGAAACACATCAAGGAGAGAAGCGACCTAGAATTAAGGAGAAACTTCCTAACAGTTAGAACAATTAGCCAGTGGAACGGCTCGTGGGTGCTCCATCACTGGAGGTTTTTAAGAAGAGACTGGACCAACCATTTGTCTGAAATGGGTACAGGGTCTCCTGCTTGAGCAGGGGGTTGGACTAGAAGACCTCCAAGGTCCCTTTCAGCTCTGTTATTCTAATTCTAATGGACCAACCATTTGTCTGAAATGGGTACAGGGTCTCCTGCTTGAGCAGGGGGTTGGACTAGAAGACCTCCAAGGTCCCTTCCAACTCTGTTATTCTGTTAAATCTGGCGGCGCCTTTTCCAATGAAGGCGCATCATTGTAGCTCAGGGCTGAAACGAGGGATCCCTGGGGGTTGTTTTCTTGCAGACATTTCATTGCTCAAACTAACTAGGTAACACCGCTTAGCACTGATGACGTTACCTAGTTTGAGTAATGAACCATCTGCAAGAAAACAAGCAAGCTTAGAAAACAGCAAGAACCCCTCATAACACATTTTACCCCAAGGCATCCGTTTTGGTGAATCGTTGCTTACGCAGTGGTGGGATTCGCCCACACAGAGAACCGGTTGTTCCCCCACTGGAATCCCACCACTGCCCTTAAGTGTTAGTTTGGGAAGACTGACTTCTACGTTTTTAGGAAGTGTCTAGTCCACCTGGGCTCCCAGGCAGGGATTTACCTGCTTCACCTCTTGGGCTGTGCTCACGAGGCACATTTGGCTGTGAGAATGCAACATTGGCTTGGCTCTTTTGTTGTTGTTGTTGTTGTTGTTGTTGTTGTTGTTGTTGTTTTTGAAACACTTTGAAATCTGCCTTTGCAATTTGTAAGTTAGAAACAGGCACCCCTTTCCGATCTCTCCTTTATCTCTCCGCTTGGCGAGCTTCCCAGATCCTGATGCAACCTCCGAGGCCCACAAACACACACACACACACGCACACGCACACACACACACACACACACACGGGACCCGCCCTGAAAAAGCAAAAAGTCTGGGATCTGAATTCTGTCCATTGCTCCGTTTAACCCCCTCGGGATAGCTCCTGCAAACTTTCCTGAAAAGGGAGAGGTTGGTTACTGAATTCCTCTGTTAGGGAACGGTGAGATTACGCAAACCAGGTTCCTTGATTGCCAGTTGGTGCCCTATCCAACTTCTGTGCCGTGGAGATAATTATTATGATGACTTTCTTGAGAAAAACAAACAAACCCTGAGCATGGAGCTCAGAGGCGGAGGTTTCAAGAGCTCTTAAATTATTACGACTTCTAGTTGAGAGCGCTGCCTGCATTGGTTACTTTTGACACTGGGATGCTTCCCAAGGATTCAGGAAATGGTGGGGCTTTTGCCATGCATGTCATGCGATTTTTTGGTGGGGGAGGGAGAATTGACCAGCTGAGTTTTTGTCCATTCCTACTACTGTGTCCAGATTTTTAAGGACTAGGGCACTATCTTTTTGTTGTTCATTCAGTTCACGGGCATTTGAGATGGCAGCTTGTATACAAAGTCCAATTCTGGAGAAATGGAAGAAATCAACCCTCTGGGACTTTTAATCTAGCCTGCCTTGAGAAAGAGGAAAGGGGATGGCTGAAGTGTTCTCTTTTTATTTTTTTTCAAATTCCCTATGTCAGTTTTTCTTAACCTCAGCAACTTTAAGACCATGTGGACTTTTAACACCCAGAAATCCCCAGCCAGCCATGCTGGCTGGGGAATTCTGGGAGTTGAAGTCCACAGGTCTTAAAAGTTGCCGAGGTTGAGACACACTACTCTAAACCAGTGGTGGCGAACCTAGGGCACGGGTGCCAGAGGCGGCACGCAGAGCCCTC
>NW_015389600.1:0-2587 GCF_001527695.2 Protobothrops mucrosquamatus
GTTATTATTCTATGAAATATATAAGCCAAAAAGACTTCAGATAAATAAACTCATAAATATATAATTGTGGAGCAATGAGGACTGAATATGCTCAGTAGGCACAGAATAATAACCATTCATTGGGAAGAAGGAAAATTAAAAGAAAGGGAGTATGAAATCCTAAAGCATCCTATGCCTGCCTGGCTGAGATCCTCATCAGCTATATTCTATGATGCATACTATATTGTTTTAGCTGGTCCCACTTTTTCTTCAGCTAAAATATTTCATATTAATTTTGAGGATTTTCCCACCTAACAGTACCTTGAGTTTTGTTAGGCACAGGGTTGGTAGTGGTGGAACAGATTTCATCTCCAGAAAGCCAAACTACATAGGTTTCCGAGATCAAGAAAACACCTCAACGTATGCACTTTTTAAGATAACTATCTTATTTGTCGAGCTAATTAGCTCTTTCCATTTTTCATTGGATCTCATAACAGAATCGGTGATACTTGACTCTGAGTTCACCAAATGTCTGCAATCCAATTAGTTCAGCACTTACTGCTTTCCTACCTGAAAAGAGTTATCTCATACTAAATGTATTTTTTTTTCTTCCTTTTTCCTTTGTGCTAATTGGAAAAGCGCTTGTTAGTCAAGTTCGCATGCAAGGAATATTGTAGATAACTTCTATTTAGTTGCATTTTTCCCCGCAATTCCAAACCTATGGATAATCGCCTTAATGAAAGGTACTAATGGCTTGCAAATTATGATGGAATGTCTAATAGATTCCGGGCAAGTGGAGGAGAAAAAAAGAATGTTGCAAATGAGAGACCCCAGCCAAGGGGAGGGAGGAAGCATGAGACAGACACTCAAAGCAACCCTGCCTTAATTACGCTAAAGATAAGTTCAGCTGCGGAACGGCTTTGACAGGCTTTCAAGATTCTGTTACGTTACCTTCCGAGCAATAAAGAAATCCAAGTGACTCTCATTTCCTGAGTTTTATCAGTCCCAAAGGACTTCACCACACCCAGTGAAGAAATAAAGTCTATATATTGATGCTGTAAAATTAATATGGCAGCCTATAATATGACTGTGCAATGAAGCTTCACTTTACTAGTAATCCCAGCGAAAAGACATACACACACAGAGAGACAGCAGAGTGCTCTGAGGATAATGCCACACCCTGATGATCCAAGCTGTTGAATTTGAATACTTCCCGTAAATGAATTGCAGAATACTTCAAGATTTAGAATTTGATGTTTAGATAAATTAAAATCGCTTTCTTCTTCGTTTGTCTGAATTCATAAAAGTTGAAAATGTGGAAGGAGATGAGGCCTTATGAATTAGTCTCTTTGCACAACTAGCCTTGCTTCCTTGCCTCTCCACTAGTAATCAGGAAGATTTGAAGAGCAGTCTTAGCCATGTTATAAAACACAAGGTACAGTCACAAATGTTTTTATTAATGTACAGTTATGCTTTATAAGCATACTCCAACAAAATTATTAGCAAATAAATATCAGGAATTTTCAGGTGGAAGGATTTCTATTGTCAGGCACAAAGGATTAGGATTGCACATAAGTTCTAGTTCAGAAGGTTCATTGCTCAAAAGTATACACAAGAATCTAGTCAAGTAACATAGAATACTAAATTGGCACCAAATAAAGATCAACATAATTCAAGATGGATTGGACTTGGACCATTTGTGGGAATGTAACGACACTAGGCTGATGACTCACTTTATTCCACTCCCCAGCTCTGTCTGCTCTTCTCCTACATCTATGCACCCATGCATGTATGGAAATAACACCAAAAAAGCTACAGGATTGGTCTTAGAATCACAATTGAGATGAGAATCTTGGTTGTTGAGTGAAATGGTCATTGTCATGTGACCACCTTGCTCAATGACAATTTGGGCACTCCTGGTTGAGGTCATAAAGCAATCTAATGTGTTATTAAGCGGATACAATTGCAGATTGTGCATGAATTGAATATAATATGTGTGCTGCAGTGTGGTGCAAAGTCTCAGATGCCCCTGGAAGCATCAGCTGATCCAAGTCAGCCCTGCAGTGAGTCATTATCAGCAGTGCTGGGTATGGGCCTGAAGTAGACAGCTGGGGCCTTTAGAACTCTAGTCCCGTTATATAATGTTATTGTAAAATACCGTTAAAGCCAATCTATTTCAAACTACTTTTAATAATGGCAGAATGATCTGGAAATGGGGGAGATAATCATAGAGCCCTTGTCATGGTCAGATCATGCACTCCTTAGGATGGACTTCCGGACCGCTTCCCCTCGCCGCAGGGAGACGGAACCGCCTAGATGGTTCCGTCCCAGGCTCCTGATGGACCCGGAGAGGTTTCTGACGGAGCTTGGGCCATATCCGGAGGAGCTGCGGCCTGGGATGTGGCCGCGGCCGCAGCACTGGACCGAGTCGTGCCGCTGCGGCCTCTGACCCGACGTAGATCTCAACTAGCTCCTTGGTTTACCGAGGAGCTGAGAGAGATGAAACGCCGGAAAAGACGCCTAGAGAGCAGTTGGAGGGCTACCCGAACCGAATCCGACCGAACACAGGTAAGGATACATGTTAGATCCTACCTTGTGGCGATGAGGG
>NW_015389600.1:4875-17477 GCF_001527695.2 Protobothrops mucrosquamatus
GACATGGTTATTCCAGCTTGCGGGACTGGCCTAGGGGAAACTTTTAGAGGGGGTTTTAATTATAATTTTAATTAGACCAAATTACTAATATTTCCCTTTTAATTAATTTTTAAATTTGTAGTGTGATATTTTTGTATTTTTACCCGGTTGTTAGCCGCCCTGAGTCCGCAAGGAGAAGGGCGGGATATAAATCTAAAAATAAATAAATAAATAAATAAAAATAATATTTGCTATAGATCCAAACCCGTGGGCAGGAAGCATGATTTAGAGCAATTTGGGGAGGGGAAACACCTTCCAGCAACCTCAGCTGTCTAATTATGAGGATTACTAGGGATTTAGATCAGCATCTTCTAGAGGGCCTTGTGTAAGAGAAGACCAGGCAGAGTTAAGTATATCATCAGTTTGGAGTCCTTGCATTCCCACAAGCGCTTCAAGTCCATCCCCTCCTGAATTCCGTTGACCCATATCTGGTATCAATTTAGTGCTGAACTTTAGTTCACCAGATTCTTGTATATAGGCTTGAATAATCTTCTATACTGCAACCTTATGAATGGCCCTGATTCTTTGTCCTGACACCCTGTTTTCCTCACTTTTGTGTTATGTTGCGATCCCTTCTCAAAGTTGTTCTATGCACCAATATGATAAGGTGGTGGTGGTGGGGAGGTGAGCCTTTCTAGAGTTAGACTGCAACAGTTTTTCAATATTAAGCCATTCAAAAAAAGTCATACAGAAGTTAGCGTTACTCCTTCAGTCTTGATGATTACCTAGTGCTTAACAGGAGCATGCCACATTTTCTTTTTCTAAAATATTCTTGAAAATTAACCTTTGCCAGGATCAGAAACAGATCTAGCTGGCATTATGCAATCTTGTGAATTAAGTAATGTTACTGTACCTCCTAAATTACCAACTGCAACAAAAGATATCTAATTACATTTAATTGCTTTTCATTCCAACTAACCTTATTTAGAGTTTTTATTATTATACAAGCTATGTCTTTTGTCCAGTGTTTTTCAGCAATTATTTAAGATTTAAATGCATCTACAATAAGAATGGCATGCAAAAAAAAAAGAAGAAGAAGAAGGAGGAGGAGGAAGAATAAAATATTTGCTGGAGAGCAATCATAGATATATTGTTTTCACATGCAGAGCTCTTGGTGTGATACATTGACAAGTTCAGATTCACTATAAAACAATCATATTGCTCCCCAATAGTTAAGATCAGCTATGTAGGGCCTCTTTCCTCATACTTATGTTTAAGTGTGTGCCTTTAACACCATTTCATTTGTAATAACAATGGCTACACATTTTGTTTCTAAAATAGATCTAAAGTAGATTTGATTTTAAACAAGTAAATAATAAAATACAGTATGGGATTCTTGCTGCTCTAAGTTTGGTTGTTTGCACTGATGATGTTACCTAGTTTGGTAATGAAATGTCTGTAAGAAAACAACCAAACTCTGAGAGCACCAAGGACTTCAAAGTTCAACCATGAGCTACAAATATTCTCTTCTAAAAGCCAGTATTTATTTTATACCATTGATCATGTTTGCTTCTTCAGTGCTGGTTGGTACTCTTTGATATACATTTCTCTTCTACTGTTACTCTTCTAGATATTTTCTTCTTCGCTGCCTTTTGTCTCGTTAGATTAACCGGCAATTACTATTCAGGCAAACTATACAACCAGTATCTTTTTGGAACTCTATCAGATACAGGACTAAAATAAGAACAACTAGAAAAAAACCCCATACATGACTATTCTCCAGAGGTGATGGACCAAAATGAGAAATCCAAAGGATTAGGAGAGATTTATTGCAAAACATGTGTGACACCACAAGGATGTTTAGACTTGCTATAAGCCAATCACACTGTGAGAGAAAAGCATGAAGGTGAAAAAAAAGAGTGAAAAGAAAGCAAACGTGCTGACAAAATAGGAAAAATAAATGTGATCACAAACATTAAAATGGGAGGGGCTACTCTTAAGAGTCATTAAGGCAAAAAAGTTGAATATGTCTCTCCCCCCACCCTAATTGTGGTAATTAGAAATAGTAATTTTTGAAGAGATATTTTGTCCAAAGAGATATTTTGTCCAAACCTTGAAGCCAGGTCAAACAAAGATAGGAAGTACTATGCCCTGGAATTGCAACTCAATTTTACCAATATGTTCTCCTATCTATTAAAATTATGTCATGGATAAAATTAATCATGCTAGTAACAGTGGTCTTTATTTTGCCATTATTTGACCTGATTCACTGGCAAATCACTAGGAGGATGGGAAGGAACTGCAATTTCTTCTTAAATGTAGCAGAGAAAACAGATATGAGAGGGAGAAGGAGAGGGAGAGAGAGAGGGCAAGGAAGAGAGAGAGACAGAGAGAGAGAGAGAGAGAGAGAGAGAGAGAGAGAGAGAGAGAGAGAGAGAGAGAGAGAGAGAGAGCAGTTGTATTCAGGTGGGAATGGCTTTTTTTCTTGAAAACAATGCAAATTTCATTTTCAAAAAGCTACAAATGCATAAAATGAAGGCTGTGCAACATGCTTAACAAGTGAATCCTTAGCTCTAAAAGAGGCTTAATTTCATTTCTAAGAATCTAAAAGATAACCCTAGACCAGACATGTCAAACACAAGGCCCAGGGGCCGGATGCGGCCCGCGAAGTGGTTTCATGTGGCCCGCGAAGCCATCCTGGAAACAGTGAGGGAACGGCCCCCTCTGCCTTGGTCCTGGCCCAGGCCAGCCGGGAGCCAATGTACAATTTTGTGGTGGCCATCTATGCTGAAACACATTCAGTCTTAGCTCCATAAGCCTCCCCCCCGCATGGCCTGAGAGGAACAGTGAGGCTTCTCCAGTGGACCATGCCTTGGCACTTGCCCTGGTCCCACCCCCTTCTGCCAGAGACCCTCAGATCTGTCACACTCCTGCCCAGGCCCCCACCGGCACCCTTGACGCGAATGATGTAGAGCTGGCCACACCCATCCAGTAGGCCACACCAACTCCATCCTCGCCCACCCAGTAGGCCACACCCACCCTGGCCACACCCACCCGGCTCCCTGAGGGCAACCGCAATGCTGATGCGGCCCTCAATAAAATTGAGTTTGACACCCCTGCCCTAGACTGATTCCAATAAAATTTGGAATATGGATCAAAAGCAAAACAAACAAAACTCCTAAAATTTTGCTTTCTATTACCTTTTTCCAAAGTGTGGGAAAATTAAAGCATTGCACATGGACAATCCAAATAATGTAGGACAAGGTTTTTGAGCTACATGATTTTAAAATCTGTTTCTTTAAAATGCACATAAGATTTGGGCTAAAAAATACAGGAAGTTTAGATCTCTATTAAGAGAACAGTCCTGTAAAATTTGAAAGTTGAAAGACATTTCAAACTTCCTTCCTTCCTTCCTTCCTTCCTTCCTTCCTTCCTTCCTTCCTTCCCTCCTCCCCCCCTCCCTCTGTACTTTCAAGTCAATCTTGACTCTGTAACTGCCTGGAAAAGTTGCTGCAATTTTCTTGACAAGATTGCAGAAGTGGTTTGCCCTTGCCTTGCTCTTCCTAGGGATGAGAAAGAGTCATTAACTGAACATCACATTTCTGGTTTCATGCCTAAGATGAAACTAGAGATCACACTCTCCCAGTTTTTAGCCTGGTGCCTCTTAGTCATTACACCAAACTGACTATCTCCTTCATATTTAAAAACCTTTAAAAAGGTTTTAACCTTTTTGTTCTGAGACAAATTGCAATGATATTTGTAAAATAAAAACCGAATGTTTAGTAGGAAATTTTTGTGGCAAAGAAAGCTCTTCCTTTTTTTAAAAAAAATGCTAAATATGAATTCCTAAATATTATAGTAGAGGAGGAGTTTTACATAAGGCAAACATTATTGGTTTTTTTTAAAAAAAATCTATGGTTGTTGGTTCTATTTTGCAAAGTTCTTTTTAAAATACAAGGTTACATAGAACCGAAAAAAGGGAAGGGAAGGGTAGGATAAGACAGAACAGGACAACAACAACAACAACAACAATTTTATTGTCACTTTGAATGTACATGAATCGACATACATCAAAATGAAATTTCGTTGCATACAGCTCTCAAAGGGCCACCACCTCCGATATACACTCCTTGTTCGTGGCCAGCTCAAATTTCAGATCGATCATTTTAATCTCTAGGGAGCAAACGATGGCAAACAGGACAGATGGAAACGGAGCTCCCTGTGGATTAGCCCTCAAATTAGTTTGTACTCCTGCACGATAACCTCGCCTCCTTTCCTTTTTCTGATCCTGACTCTTCCACCTTTTCCTTAAAGAGGCCTTGCTTCTTTTCGCCCCTGGAGCACGCTGCCACCGTCACCAACTCCTCCAAAAACCTCTCTCTCTTCCTCTGGGCCTGCCGACAGCCTCATCCAGTTCCTTCGCTCCATAAGCCCTGGGACCTCTCCTCCTCTGCCTCCTTTGGAAACAGCCCTGATTTGCAATAGAATCTGTTGCTAGGCCAGCAGTCAGATCTTGCTGCTGGCAGAACAAATTCAAACAGCGCCAATGACTTAACGGTCTCACCAACAGTTCCGAAACAGCTAGAAACTCGCCATGCCAACAAAGATTGCCGGTTGTATGTTACCTTAGTTCCACCACATTGCTCAAACACATTAAAACCTTCCCGATCATGCGGCCTATATCCTTTAATATCCCTCCCCAAACTATTCACTTTCGAGAGCCAATGCTTGATAGGGGTATGGTAGGTTTTAATGCCCATACAGATGAAAACAGAACCTGAAAAGTGAAGAAAAACCATATTTTCTGTTTAATTAGGTAATCAAGGATTGGAAATCTGGATAACAGCAAGTTTTCTTTGTAAAGTAACACTTTGGTGGGTTGTAGACTTTTTCTTTCTATGAAGAAAAAGTGGATGTTTGCCGAAGTATCAGAACATTAAATTAGACATTAGGCTAGCAGGACAGCAGAAAATTGATTGTCTGTAATGAAACCAGTAGAGCTTGGCAGTCTTGTTTGCTCAAGCTTTTTTTCTCTCTTGCTTTTTATCACTGTTCATTTGTTATAGCATACCAAGATCATAGGTTAACACAGTTAGAATTTCTTTCCTTCAGATGCAGTGAAAACAATTCTGGGAAACTAAAACTCTCATCTAACATTTCAATAATTACCTTTTCCTATTCCTATCGATTTTTAAGATACTGCCCTAAACACTTTGCTCAAATGCTATTAGAACTGCATTTCTCTAGCTTTAGAGATGCAAAGTGTATATCGGTTTTATACCCATTATTTCCCATGCCATACAAGTTTTAGATGAGAGGTACTCTGGACATTCAGAGAAATGTATGGCCAAAACAAAACTTGGGTCTGCAACCCTCAAACATTTAGTAATTATTTAGCCTGTAAATGGGGACTCCCATGACAGAATGCTCCGTTTTGAAAAACTTATATGTAGAAATCAAGCATATTAACAAGTCGGCTTACTTAAAACATTATGGCCTCTGAGATCTCAGATCTCTCTGAGATGGCCTCTGAGACTAATCAAAGAGAGAAGCAACCTAGAACTAAGGAGAAACTTCCTGACAGTTAGAACAATTAACCAGTGGAATAACCTGCCTCCAGAAGCGGTGAATGCTCCAAAACTGGAAGTTTTTAAGAAGAGACTGGACAGCCATTTGTCTGAAATGGTATAGGGTTTCCTGCCTGAGCAGGGGGTTGGACTAGATGATCTCCAAGGTCCCTTTGAAATTTACTACTACTACTACTACTACTACTACTACTACTACTACTACTACTACTACTACTACTACTACTACTATCTAGTTTACGGATGGAATTATTATTTTTCCCCTATAGAGCAGCATCCAATGGGCTATTACTGGGTTAGTCCAATTTTTATTTTAATCATAGGTGACCACATGTACTCATGTTCCTTATCTTATTATGGCTGATAAGATAAATCTGGTAAGGAGTGAACTATGAAATTTTTGGATCTGTGAACCTTAGACTACAGGGTGCTGCCTGTAAGATAAAATGTTCTAAAGACTGAATTAGCTGATCAGCCTCTGCTTTGTTTGCTCTCTCCATATTGCTATGTTATCGTATTCCATAGAAGTAAATCATATATGTTCCAAAGACAGCTCCAATTGTGTACATATATCTTCCAGGGTAGGTGAAGGGGAACTCTCTCCCTGTTTTTATATTCTCCACTTTCAGAAATCCATACTCCTTTACTTTTGTTCAAATATAATTCTAGAAGCTTCCCTAGATGCTTAATCTTTATACCAATATTTTGAAAACTTCATTCATTGATGTTATAACTTCTCTGAGATTGTGTGAGTGATATTGCTGCCAAAAGCGCTTGATGCAGCTCCCATCGATTTTTAAACCATATTTTATTCCTTATATATCATTGTTCTACTCATGTGAATGCTCCAACACTAGAAGTTTTTAAGAAGAGACTGGACAACCATTTGTCTGAAATGGTATAGGGTTTCCTGCCTGAGCAGGGGGTTGGACCTATCACCCTTTTTCCAGATGGAAATAACATCAAATATCAACTTTTTAATATTGGATATGCAGTTATTGCTAACACAATGAAGATGTTTAGAGAACTCACACAAAGACAGATTGCTTGTCAACCATATCTTTGATCAGACTCTCAATCTGTATATCATGCTTTATTTCAGTGATTCATAGCACATATACAGAAAAAAGAGAGATCAGTTGATCTTTGATAGACTGATATCTTGGTAGAATTAATGGGAAAGCAACCTAAAATAATATCAACAATAACAGTAACAAGGATGCCCTTTTATATTCATAATATTTTTCTTCTTCCATTAAGTTGTGTCCAATTCAGAGACACTGCTTAGATAAATCCCTGCAGTTTTCTTGGTAAGATTTTTCAGAAGCGATTTGTTATTGCCTTCTTTCTATCAAACTCATAACGTCACGTGACGTGTCACGACATATCACTTTTTTGCCAATGGGGTGGGCGCGGTTTCGCTATGATGAGAGCCGGCAGCTTGACACCCCTGTTCTACAGTTAAGAGAAGGAGACTAGCTCAGCTAATTGGCTTTGTGCTCAAAACAGGACTAGAACTCATGGTCTCTTGGTTTCTACCCTAATGTTTTAACCGCTACATCAAACTAGCTCTAAATACATAGTAATAGCATTAGCATTCCATTATTTTCCAATTTGGAAATTTTGTGTGGAAATTCCTGTAAAATACATACACGGAACTGCCTGTGCGAACCACTCAGAAGCTTCACTGGGTCCAGAATGCAGCAGTGTTGATAGTTATGGGTATACCTTAATATGCCTGGATATAAATACATTTCCATCTGCAATTCAAGGTGCTGATACTTACCTACATGGTATAAAACCAGGTTACTTGTGAGTCCATTTGTTTTCCAACAGCATCCCCTGAGATTTGGCTACTCCAACATTACTTTTTCGGAAATCTTTTTCTTTTTTCTTTTGCAAGAAGTCGGAAGGTCTGATTGAACTTTTTTTAGTCCCACAAACTCCGTTTCCCTACAGCAGAAGAGAAACGTGCCAGAACTGGAAAGCAGGTTAGCAAAGAAATGCTTTCGTAAAGCGGGAGGAGCTGTGTCAGGAGGAGGAGCAGCAGGAAACAGGCTGCTGTTTCCAGAAGGGAGACACGGGGCAATGTAGGCAGCAAGCAAGTGCTGTTTTCTGCTCTGCATCCCTGCGCAGAGCCATTGCGTTCTCCATTCTCCGTGAGACAGGCAACAAAGGGCTGGCGGAGGCAGGCAGCTGGGAGAGTTGGTGGAGAACAAAGAGGCAGTGGTTGTGCCCAGGCAGGTAATCTGCGGGGCAAAGCTTAAAGAAATCCCCCCCAGCAGCATACAGCAGCAGCGGAGCCATCCGCCGTCACCCCTGGCTCCGAAATAGCGGAGGGGGACTGGGCCTACCCCACCCATCCCATCTGCCATAGCATGGCAGTCCGGCTCACGAGGGGAGAGAAAGGTCGACGATCAAAGAATGGCCTGGCTGGGGGGGGCTGAAGTATAAGTAAGCAGGTGAAGGGCACGTGGGGCAGCTCCACCCCCTCCCCCACCTGCCTCATCTCATTGTGGCAGCAGCGGCACAATGTGCCGCGTGGCCTCCTGTTGCGAGTGGCCATAGAAATGGGCAGGCAGCCACGCAGGCTGCTAGAGGGGCTATTGGTGCCGCCATGGCGAGGCGAGGCAGGTATCACAAAAAATATAAAACACCCATAAAATTAAGACCTAATGCTTCTTTTGGAAGCAAAAATAATATAAGACAGTGTCTTACTTTTGGGAAAACATGGTAGTAGAGTGCTTCAGGCTGGCAAGATTCTGTCTGTAAGCATGGAACAATAAATAAATTTACTTGAAATGATCACCATGTGTCTTTCATGGTTTTAAGGGCTGGACAGCTTATAATGGCAACTGAGACTAGAATTGTCATTACTAAACAACATGGTCACAAAGTGCGATTTCATGTACTGTAACTATGTCATTTAGTGAAAGCAGTTCCAGCAGTCCCAATTTGCTGTTGTTAAGCAAGGACCTCACATGATCATGATTTCCGTCTTCCTGCTGTCTTCCCCATTGACTTTGCTTATGGGAAGTCAGCAGTGAATGTCAGGAATTATGATCATGTGACTGCAACTTGTTGCAACATTATAATTGCAAAGTGGATCATGATTATGTGACTGTGGGGATGCTGCGATAGCTAGAACTTCAAGGACTTATCACACGTTCTCCTTGTTTAGCACAGATATAACTCTGGATGGTCACTGAAAAAGTGGGTGTAACCCAAGAACCATGTATGTATTTTTTATGAATTTGTTATTGCTGACGACGATACACACAATCCTGTGTTGAGTAGGAAGGCTACACAAATGGATCAATCAATCATTGACAGGATGGTATTATTATTGTTGTTATTATTTCTAGCAATCATATTTTTATTCTTTTTGAAATGAAACTTCAACCTCTTTTCAAATATCAATAAAATATCTTGGGGAGAAGTCAGACTAGAATCTTTGCTCATAGATAGGAAAAATTTGCTATTTGAAATTCTGCTTACAACCTTTGAGACCTGTGTAAATAGTCAGTAAGATAACTGTGTGTGAATTCACACATACTACTTATGTTCCAAACACAGTCCTTTCAATAGTTCCAAGAAGGTTCCACACCCATTTGCACTATTCAGGTAAACTGAGGACACGGATAAGCCCCCAAGTGGTGTCAATGACGCTCAGAGAGTGTGCTAACGACGAGATGACTGCAAGGAATATAAATCCTTCCATTCTCCACCATTCAGTCAGAACTGAAGAAGCTTCTTGGATGAGAAGCGAAACATCTTCAAGGAAAAACAAAGAAAGTCCTATTGCCTTTTGAAAAAGCATCTCTGGATATTGTTTGTATATAACTCTGGCACAACTGAATTCCTTAACCTTTGTAAAATTACCTCTGAATGATTTATTTAGTCAAATATGAGACAAGAATCAACTGTGCATACAGTATTTGTTTAACAAGAGTTAAAGCCTATTTTTTTTTATTATTCACCTGAAATTTTCAAGAGTGTTTGTAGAACACTTTAATATATACCTTATTTTATTTGGTTAATAAGACATTTCACAGTGGATTGATCTGGAAATGGCACTGATAACCTGAAAGTACCCTCTGGTCTTTTTGTTTTTAGTAAATCAAGTAAAGAACTTTTTTTTTCTCTATTCCGCTCCTCAGGGCCAAAGACATTGAATAATAGACTGCTTTGTGACCTTTCTCTACAAGAAAGTACAAGTACAGCTGCATTTTACCTGTGTTACCCAGTGAAGATGACAATATTAATGGGACCATTAGCCAGGCCCCTGCATATCAGGTGCCTCAAAAAGAAGCTTATGCTTCTAGCACCATCATTCAAAGCAAATAAAAGAAAAGGAAGATTTAAAAGGAAGATCAACCAGAAGGGTTTGTTCTCTGTCCAAGAAGCCACAGATTGAAAATAATGACCAAGGTATCTGTGATTCAGATTACAGAGGGTGGCAATTGTCTGTGGCTCTGCAAAACAGAACGTAAATAGTGGGATTTATGTTAAACTGGTGACATCTTTACTTCTAATAACAAAAAGAACATATAGGATTGAGTTGGTTTTCCTACTAAAGAATTTATTTGTCCCTTAAGATTGGGAGTAATAGAAAGCTTATTAGGGTCTTTCCATTCTCGCTGCTATTCTGGCATAAAAACCAGCATTGCTGATCCACAATTTGTAATACTATTAAAAGGGCTAGTGACTTTCCCCATGCTTCTTGAGGGAAAGGGATGATTATTCCCAAGTGTTGCTTCTGGTACAGGGAATATTTCAGGAAAAGGCCACAATTTGTAAGAGCAGGGTGTCTCCCTTTGCAATGTAAAGGAGATATACCCTCTCTGCTTGTTAACTGCTTGTTAAATTCAAAATACAGGTAGCCCTCGCTTAATGATCAATCTTTTGCAACCATTCAAGGTTATGATGCACACCCTCAAAACGTACTTATGACCCAGTTCTAGAGTTCTGATATCCCCCGTGGTCCTGTGATTGCACTTTGGTAGCCGGCTTGCATTTACGGATGTTTGCAGCGTCCTGCAGCCACATGATCACAATTTTTGGTGGCAATAGAGAATGAAAATAAATTATAACAATCCAGAGATAGAGCAAAAGGGTTTGCCTTCTTAATCTTGCCACTGACCACATATTGGTCAATGAGCCGTGGTGGCGCAGTGGTTAGAATGCAGCACTGCAGGCTACTTCTGCTGACTGCCAGCTGACAGCAGTTTGGCAGTTCGATTCTCACCGGCTCAGGGTTGACTCAGCCTTCCATCCTTCCGAGGTCAATAGAATGAGGATTGTTGGGGGGCATATAAGTCTAAGTGCTATTGCTATTGGTGCTAGAATAATACATTTTATTTTTTAATCTGAGCTGGTCTATAATGATTGCCCCATGATCCTGATCCAGGGAGCTCTGTAAGATTCTGATGTAACACCTCTTCCTTTTCCTGTGAATACGAATCTTTAGCTAATTTCTTGAGCCTTTAGCTGGACAGGAGATAACATCCCAAAGCAACTGGAGGCATTTTTGTCAGTGTTTGTTACAGGTAGGTAGGTATCTCTGCCTTCTTTTCACTTTCTTCCTTTAGGCAGAAATAGTTGGTGCCATTCAAACCAAATTCCCACTAGATCATTTTTAAGATTGTCTTCACCCCCTAGTATCCCTGACAACCACTCAATAAAATCAGTCTTGGTAAACACAGTGGTGTTATTTCAGACTGTTTGTATGGTTTCATGAAATCAGTAAGCAATGTGAAATCTACTCCTTATGGAATATGGAGTGTCATGCTGTTTTCTCCTCTCCCAATTCATTCTTTCCAACATTTGGATCTGTAAGATAAAACATTTCATGCTCCTCTAAGTTGAATGGGCTATTCCCCAGTGCCTTGCCAACTATAATAATAGTCCCCATGCATTCTGGCTAACTACTGAAAAAAAAATGCCATTTTTGAAAGATTTATAGTAACTTAGGAAAACCATTTAACTGAAAATCAAAACTCTTACTGGATCATCGATTTTGTAGAAGTCTGAATCATTATTGTTTCTGACAAGCCTGGACTGTGTGTTCCCTTACTGAATTTGTGCTGCTGTTCAATAATTCTGTATTACTATGCCAAAGTCCTAACATATACAGGATAATAGGCAAGTTAAACTTTTTTTAAAAAAAAATTAGATGACTGAATTCAAAAACAAGTATTTATCTCAGCATTTAAACCTCAGAAACCACACATTTACATGGTTTTTTCCCTGTCGGCGGGAGGTGAAGCAATGTAAAACCAACCTGCTTACAATTTACACTGTTACTGACAAATCACATTTAGAACTTGGTTCATTTGATGCTACAGTGGCTAGCTAATACTCAGCAACCAGAGCTCTCACAAAATGGCTAACCTACAATGTTTGTAAGCTTCTGAAACAGCTATTCTTCATTTTATTTATTTGTTAGAGTTAGGAGATCAAAAAAGCATACAAAATTCTCCTTTTCTCCTTCCTGTGTTACTGACTAGCCCGAAGTCACCTGGTAAACCTCTGTGAATAAGAGTAGATTTGAACCTACGTCTCCCTGGGGTTAATCCAACACCTTAACCTTTATAATGTATTGGCTTGCTAAACAATTTGATGGCAGGTAAATCTTGCAGAAGATAATGACTAACACATAAAACATAGAAGGAACGGTTGCTGGAATTGGCTATGTCTAGTTTAATGAAGAAAAGGACTAGGGGTAACATGATAGCAGTATTCCAATATCTCAGGGGTTCCACAAAGAAAAGGGAGTATGCTATTCTCCAAAGCATCTGAAGAAGCAATGGATGGAAACTAATCAAAGAGAGAAGCAACTTAGAACTAAGGAGAAATTTCCTGACAGTTAGAACAATTAATCAGTGGAACAACCTGCCTCCAGAAATTGTGAATACTCTAACACTGGAAGTTTTTAAGACGAAACTGGACAACCATTTGTCTGAAATGGTATAGGGTTTCCTGCCTGAGCAAAGGGTTGGATTAGATGATCTCCAAGATTTTCCAACTCATATTATT
>NW_015389600.1:17586-33702 GCF_001527695.2 Protobothrops mucrosquamatus
TTGTTGTTGTTACATCAGAAAAATAAATATGAAACTCAATTGCTCACTAAGCTAAATCTTTTCCTAAGTAGCTATTTCTGAGCACAATCCACAAAAGTCTGGTTGTCACTACTACATTTCATTATGCATGTGTGAAATGCCCTATATTCTACAAAAGATGGGAAGGAAAAGCCTCCAATTAGCTTCTGATAATAATATAGCCTCTAAATGGATAATATTTCTACTGTATGACACAGAAATCTAATTATTCTCCATAAATCCAAATCCAAATCATTGATGAAGATGTTGAAGAACACTGGGCCCAGAACAGAGCCCTGGGGCACCTCACTACACACTTCCAAGTAGATGCAGTTCTATTGAGGACCACATGCTGAGTATAGCTGGTCAGCCAGCTACGAATCCATCTGGTGGTGATTTCTATCTTATCAAGTAAAAGGTTGTGGTCTACTTTATCAAATGCCTTACTGAAGTCCAAGTAAATTATATCCACAGCATTCCTCTGGTCCAGTAATTTTGTCACCTGGTCAAAGAATGCAATAAGATTTGCCTGGCATGATCTGTTTTTGACAAACCCATGTTGGTTTTTGGTAATGACTTTGTTTGCCTCTACGTGTTCACTGATTCATTGCTTACCTTTTCCAAGATCTTCCCAGGTATTGAGGTCAGGCTGATAAGTCTGTAGTTTCCTGGATCCATTTTTTTCTTTTTTGAAGATGGGAACTACATCCGCTCTTTTCCAATCGTCTAGTAGCTCCCCAGTGCTCCAGGATCTTTGAAATATATAGTTCAGTGGTTCTGAGATCACATCTGCCAGTTCCTTCAGACCCTTGGGGTGTAGTCCATCTGATCCTGGTGATTTGAACTCATCTAGGGTGGACAGGTGCTCACTTACCATTTTCTTGCCTGTGTTTCTAATCTGTTTTTTACGATACTGTTTTTGATAGGTTGGACTGTTTTTTTCCTTTGTGTAAATACAGATGCAAAAAATGATTTAAGTAGTTCTGCTTTCTCCCTGTTGCTTGTCACCTTCTTGCCACTTTCTCCCACTAGTGGACCAATCATTTCCTTAACTTTTTTGTTGGTTTTTACATGTTGAAAGAACCTTTTTTTGTTATTTTTGACTTTAGTTGCAAGCCTTAGTTCATTTTGAGCCTTAGCTTGTCTCACTCAGTCTTTGCAGGCTCAGGCTATGAAATGCTTCAGTTAGGACTGTGAAGACCGCTGCATTTTCAATTTTAAACTAAATTGTTTTTCTACATAAGAAATAGGCTTTATAGAACAGAGATAAATCTTCAGCTCTCAAAAGCTGCCCCAAATATTACCCCAAATAAGAAGCTAATAGATGAATATTATTCTGACATAATGATTCATAAAAATTAGGCCATTAGTTATTTAAATATATGCTGCCCCCAGCTAGTTTTTATTTTGAGGTTATTTCACAAAGAAATGTAATATACAGGTAATCCTTACTACCAAAGTTGAGCCTGGTATTATGGTTGTAAGTCATTGTGATTGTTAAACAAGTCATTATGTGATCAGGTCTGATTTCATGGCCCTTTTTTGTGGAGTCATTAAGCAAACATAATGGTCACTAAGCAAATCCATTCTACACAATGGGCCTTTTTTTGCTGAAAACCAGAAGTATATGCTGGAAATAGCAAAACAAATGTAAAAAATATGACTGAGGGATGCTACAAATTGTCATCTTTATGCTATAAACCATAAAGATGAGCTGGTTGCCAATGGCCTAAAATGCAATAATCTGACTCTGGGTGTGATTGTGGCCATTGTAATTTTGAAATCAGGTCATAAGTAGCTTTTGGAGGGTCCATCATAACTTCCAACAATTGCTAAGCAACCAGCCAAAAGTCTACCTGTACTTGGATCATTAATATAGGAAGCATTACTAGGAAATATTTTTAAAGGTGTAGTTACAAGAAAAATATTTTAAGAACAATGATAGTGTTAACACATTTGACTACTATCCTGAGCAAATCTCTTCACAATGTCCTTCTTGCAAAACTTCCTAAGCTCAGACTTTTAGGAGTCGAAATAGCACAACTACAAGTAAAAAAAGATAGCATAAGATTTCTTGATAATTTATGAATAGCCTGGATGCTTTTCATCTTAAAAAATATTTTTAATTTAACTGCATTGAAAGCTTTTTTTCCTTCTTGCTTTTTATGGCCACTCCACATAAAGCAAATATGCTTATTTGAATAATTATAGAGATTGCACTCCATTGTTCAGTTATAATAGCAATTAGTGCAGTCACTGTAAAAAAAAGAAAGAGGCATTAAGCAGCAAAACATTTTATCACTCATTTTATAAAGGGCTGGTTTTGCTAAGCATGTGAACTGGAAAATCTTGACTCAGCACTTGGTTTTCTACGCTGGCTATATTCCCAGTGGACTTGCTACTGGCACACATTTGATTATACCATCCATTAGCTCTGTATTTTCATTTGAATCAACATTATGGCCTACACTGAATTCATGGAACTGAGCAATACAATCCCACATGGGTCTCTCACACCAGGCATTTTCTACCAACTCTGGGAACAAACTAAGACTTAGCACATGCAAAAGAATTGCAGTAGCTGCAACTATACTATTATATCATGATAGTGTAATACAGCACTTTAGTTCCAGATGCAGTAAGACTACAATTTCCTATAGCCAACAGGACATCAAGACCTGCATGCATGTACATATAACTTTTATTTCCATAAACTATTTCCCATAAATTCTTGAAAATGCATGTCACAATTCAACAATACAAGCTTCCTTTTTTTCAACAAACAACATACAGTAATAAGTTGAAGACAAAAAGGATGAGAAAATATGGATCCCAATGACACATTGTATATGTAAGAGTGGGACTTTAGGCACCTATAAAAAAGAACCAGAAGTTGGAAAACAACCAAGCATGAGAACTGAAGAACATAGCAAAAATCAGACTTATTGGAACAAGCAGGAGACCTAGAACAGGGGTCCCCAACCTTGGCGACTAAGACTTGTGGACTTCAACTCCCAGAATTCCTCAGCCAGCTTTGCTGAGGAATTCTGGGAGTTGAAGTCCACAAGTCTTAAAGTCGCCAAGGTTGGGGACCCCTGACTTTGAAGAAACAAGATAATGAAAAACACACAGAACTGCAGAAAAATTATGTAAATGCAAAAATCATGAGAAACTTACTTCTTGTCAACAAGGCTTCTAAGATCAGTTTATCTGGGTAAATTACTGCAGTCTCCAGTTCTGAGAGTCAATACAACAATCTGAAGCCTCACAAACTCCTAGCATTGTTTAGTAGCATTACAGGTGACACAAAGGAGGAAAGGAAGATGCCGCAATTGGGTGATCTTATGTAATTGGATGGAGACTGGTACTGAAAGATAACAGTTTGCCAAACTACAAATGGCCCTACCTTAAAAACCCTTTGACTAGCAAGTCTCTCCAGTCTAATAGGCCAAAGCGAGACAGATGTTAAGACTCAGCAAATAAATTGCCCTTTATTTCTAGTGGTGATTGAATTAAATGACATTAAAAGTGAACATTTTGAATATTTCACTCATTCTACGCAATTGCTCAAACAACAGTGTACGGATACTTATGCTTAAGAGGAGCAGCTTTCATAGTCTCACTCATGTGATATATACCTGAAGAAGGGAAACGCAGATGCAATTCGTTGTTTGGATGCATGAAAAGGCTTAGAGTAACAGTATTGTGGAATGATATGTACTATATAAAGGTCAGAGTATAAATAAATCTTCTGATTTGGTGGTGGAGGAAGGAATTCACTTGTCTTCATTTATCTCCTTGAATAGTGTCAGCATTCTACATCATTCATTAATTTAGTACACTATAGAGATAACCCGAAGCATTTGATAACAATGTGTCAGTTCAGTCAATGGTCATTTAATCAAATATGCAAAATGGATTGATGGCAACAAGTCACATTTTTTTGCTCTGTATGGGTGGTGAGGGTCACTGGGTGAGAGAGATGTAAAGCTATTAAGGAGAAAAAGTGCATCCTTCGGGTGAATACCATTAGCATAGCTATGCAAAAGAAGGTGATGGGAATGAGTAATTGTAATCTGAATATTAAGAATGTAAGAGTTCATTAATGGGACCTTTGCAAAATGTCAATGCTTTTCAATTATCTGTGTTGAAAAAAAAAGAACAGTAATTTCCAAAGATCTAAATAATAGAATATAAATAATATTTTGAAAATTAAAAAAATGTCAGAAAAATCATGTAGCTAAACGTATTTCTCATGGGATTAAATATAATTGAATATGTTTGAAAATATTCTATGGAGTACACTGTGGATATGGTACGCAAGCATTATTTCTTGCCTGTTCTCAGTTAGTTACTTTATTTCTGAGAAGAAAAGTAAAAGACACAGTCTGACATTCAAACTTTAAATCAAGCTATATTTTGATTATATTATGGCAGATTCAAATATGAAATCTAAGTTAACAGGAAAAGCATTCTATGGGGGAAAAAAGAAAAGCCTCCTTCATTATGTCTTTGAGAAAGCTAATGAAAAAAAAACCATAGTGTATAGCAAGAGTCATTATGACCTGCTTTACAAGTAGTCCTAGGCCATAAATCATGCCTTATAGACCAGTGGTTCTCAACCTTTTTAATGCTGCGACCCCCAACCGGTCGTAAGTCGAGGACTAAACCGATCGTAAGTCGAGGACTAAACCGGTTGTAAGTCGAGGACTTCCCAACCGGTCGTAAGTTGAGGACTTTCCCTGCCTGGGAGCGCCGCACATGTGTGGTTCCGCCCCCTGCACCGGCCGAGGCGTAGCTGGCAAGCGGCAGAGACGGAGCAGGCCGACCACCAGCTGGCCCAGCTCAAGGGAGGTAAGGCACCTGCCGGAAAAGGGGAAAAAATGGCGGACAGCCTTGCTTGGTGACCCCCGTGAAATGGTCGATCGACCCCAAATGGGGTCGCGACCCATAGGTTGAGAACCGCTGTTATAGACCAAAACAGTTCTCTGTTAAATCACATTTCTGTTCAGTAAGTAAGCAGGGACTTTATGAGAGCTTTCATAATTCATTTCTTCTTCATGGAAAAGTATTCTGGATTTTCAAGTCTTTATATGATATATTTTCAGAGTTGACTTGCAGAACAGATATGGGAAACTGTTCTGATAGGTGTACTCCAAGCCATTTCATAAAAAAAAAATGGGTTTAGCATAAACATGTATTTGTACATTTTCAATCTAATTTGATCAAGTAAGAATATGAACTCAGCAAGAGCTACTGAGAGCGGTGAAACTATTTTGTTGATCAATTGTATCTTCCTATGGGGAATATGCAGTATTTCTAAAGTTTGATTTGTAAAGCTGAAATAAGCAGGAATACTAATTTAGGAGAATTAATGTCAACCAAATATCTATACCTCGAGTTCTGCAAGACATGTAAATCGTCAGTAAATAAAGGATATAATACAACGAAAAAAGAGAAAAAAAGGAGAAATACTGCCAGGACAAGTTAAAAAAATATACAGTGTGAAAGAATGGAGACATTCTGCCAAATCACAGCATAAATTGGAGCTTAGTAGTTATATTTCATCTGCAGTTTAATATAATATATAACAGTTTAATATGTCTGTTTCATAAATGTTCACTCTCCATGTATTTACCAATAATCATTTTGTTTGTTTTTGTTTTCATTTGAGAACAGAGTAACCATAATCATCAATAAGGTGGCAATGGTTAGAATCAACAAAGATTGCAAATAGTAAAAAAAAAAGAGAGATAATAGTCACTATTTTCTGGAAAGCATTGGGATATGCATTGTTTCTCTTGGAATAAGGGACTTACAGGTCCTTGAAAAAAAACTCTTCTGCAGGTGGCATTTGAAATAACAAGGGCATGACAATATTCTTCAGCAGAGTTCAAGAAGGCATATATATTATTCAAGCTTAATTCCAGGCATGTTCCAAGCCTATGAAGACATATTTGAAAAGATCACAAAAGGATACCTGCTATTTAACTCCACACACAGTGCAAAGGAGATCAACGGGGTTAATCCCATCCAGCACCTACTCCGCAGTAAACGGGTGTCATGTGTCACTGCTAAAAACACTTGCTATCGATTGATTCCGCTGAGTAAAAGGCAAGAAAGTAATAAGACAGATTTGAACAGCTGAAAGCCGAGAAAAGCAACACGCTATGAAAAAGTAATTTGGGTTGGGACAACAGAAATAAAAAGAAACCTATAAATGTTACAGGTCAATGGCCTGGAAATGTGCAATAAAACTACATGCCTCTCTCACTTTTTTATATATAAAAATGCTTATTTTTGTTAGATTTAATAATATATATAAATACCCGGACTCTTCATTAAGTCAGACAAATCAAGAAAATTAGTCAAGAATTTTGTATAAAATAATTATTTCTATTGGCTGCCCAAAAGAAAGCTAGAATGCCGCCTCAGAAGTGCAGAGAGGTGCTAGACAAACTGCAAAAATGAATCATCAACATTCAAGCATGCTGTTATTCAACAGGTCCAATGCAAGTGCTATTCTCTGGAATAGGTGAGAACACAAACTTAACACATCTTCACTTCCAGCATTAATTCAATATTTTTCCATAAATGAGCAACAGTGTGTGATTATAGTATGCTGGCTACCTTTCAGCTAAAATGATTCTTATTCTGATGTAACTAATTATAATGCAGTTCTCCAGGGAAGTGCTTATGTGTCAGTTCCTAAGACAGGCAACCAAACTTGACACAGGATTAAGTAATACTGCTCAACATACAGTATTTTTGTTTGAAATTGTCTGATTTCACTTTCAGTCTGATTGCCCAAAAGTAGAAAGGTGGAACTACAGTAGTGGCCAAAATTATGGAAACTTTTTGGGAAAAGTGTATTTTTGAGGTTTGATGGCTAATAACACCACTTTATTTTGAAGTAGTACCATAAAATTATATATCAATGGAAAGATAATTTAATCAAGAATGTAATGGCATAGGACCCGGCTACCTCCGAGACCGCCTTCTGCCGCAGATTCCTTCCCACAGACCGGTACGCTCCCACAGAGTGGGTCTCCTCAGGGTGCCGTCGGCCAAGCAGTGTCGGCTGGCGACCCCCAGGGGGAGGGCCTTCTCTGTGGGTGCCCCTACCCTCTGGAATGAACTACCCCCCGAGATCCGGATAATTCCNGATTAAGTAATACCGCTCAACATATTTTTGTTTGAAATTGTCTGATTTGACTTTCAGTCTGATTGCCCAAAAGTAGAAAGGTGGAACTACAGTAGTGGCCAAAATTGTGGAAACCTCTTGGGAAAAGTGTATTTTTGAGGCTTGATGGCTAATAACACCACTTTTTTTGAAGTAGTACCATAAAATTATATATCAATGGAAAGATAATTTAATCAAGAATGTAATGCAACCAAGTTTGTTCAATTATCTGTACTGTATTCTATGAAACGTTATAGCCATGTAACCAGAAAAAGGAAGCACAACTTGCTTAGGTTGATATCAGGTAGCTTTCCTTCATCTGATTGTAGCCAATGAGCATGAGTGTTTAGAGAGCCAATCAGGTGTCATCTTGTTTTGGCAATGAGCCAATCAGATCATAGTAGGATTCAGTTATTGATGTCATGTATTGAAGCTGAGAGGAGGACATTTGTCATTGTGTTATGTGATTGCTATCAAGTTGGTTGGGGTTTTTTTTGTGTTCTTTCATTTAGTGAGCTTGTAAAACGTAATAAAATTAAATGGTGCAAAGAGTTGACTGGTTGCCCAGAAAGCGATGTAAAATAGTATTATTAAGTGAACAAGGCTACAGTTATAAAGAAATTAGAAGAAACATTGGTGGAAACTTAACCAAAGGTGGCATTTCTACTGTACACTTTTCCCAAAAGGTTTTCACAATTTTGGCCACTACTGTACATTTGACCATTTGACTTTCTAATTTTTCAGTCATAAATTCATTTCCTCTTATTTCCACATTGGTTTATGAACATTTCTTGAAATCTGCAAAAAAGGTTTATGCATATTTTTGTTCATTATTCCCCTAATATACATATTTAAGGAAAAGTTTTAAATATAAAGCTTTACAGACAGAAATATTTATAAGCAATCTCTATTTTATACCATTTATAAATTATTTTCCTATACAAAATATGAGTATCATATGCTTTTCTTGTATACAATATTTGTTTGCAAATGTGAATCATAAAATCGAATATTGCCCACTCTTAAAAGTTTTCTCAGACACACCATTTTCTTAAAAAGTCAAAAATAGGATAGCCTCATTCAGTTCACATGTAATCATGAGGACTGACTTGACACAAACTTTGCTAATTTAATTCAACACCAGGTATCCTATCATCACATATTAGCAAGATAATGTTCAAGATTTCCAACCCATAATTCAACAATATATGGAATGACAAATGCCAGATGTGCAAATTAGATTCAAAAGAGGCAGGGGCATGCCAACTCACGTTGGTAGCAGTCAATAGATAACAGAAAAGCCAAAATACATGTAATTTTGTTTTATTGATGATACTAAGACATTTTTTACAACATACTGTAGATCTCTTAGAAACATGGATGTTTTATTTGCTAGATTTTAAAAATCAAGCATCATATCATAGTTAGAATGTTTAATTTTATTATCCACTAAAGGACTGTCAAAATCAGAAGTGAACTTTTAAAGATGAGCAGTTGTGGAACATATCAGTTAATTCGGTTGATGGTAATAGTTGAGATGAAAACACACACACATTTTCCCCTCCACACATTCACACTGGAAACCTCAGGGGGTGACAAGGTTAAAGTCCTTCTTCCCTTTTCTGTTATGAAATCTAGCCTAGGTCACTGATGGAGCATCTTGTTCGGTCAGTTTTAAAAAAACCCACAGTGATGTCATAGGCTAGAAGGATTCTGCATGAATGACATGCCTTTATCTTTTCCATCAAAGCCAGCTTGCTTTATGTGGAACAGACATCATCCCTATTCTTTTTTCTGAAGTGTTCAATCCAGGGATAATCTGTCAGAATTCCGAAGAATGTTTTGTTCTGCAGCAAAGCTTATATTTATTGGAGCTGATCGTTTGTTCATTGCAATGCCTGACTTCTGAACTTTAATGTGAAATACTTTTCAGGAAATATATATTAATGGTTGAAATGTTTCAACAAAAAGGGAACGGTAGATCACAAACAGTAAGTCTATTTGCATAGTCAGAGGAAAGTTGTAATGCTTTATTTTTAGAGCCTGCAAGCTTCCATCATCAGAGGCAATAATCATTTGCCAATGAAATCAATTTAGCTGTACAAAAAAATGATGAGTGCAGAGACATAAAGAATGGACGAAAAGCACAAGCTTTCTATGATATTACCAAATGCATGATAATAATAAGACACTTCAGTTATGTTATCCAAATCTATTTTTAAAGAAGAACCAGTACTTTTAGGTTCTTTAGTAATACATAATATGGTATACTGTCTATTTCCACAATCTTTTATAGTAATTTCAGTAATGGCAACACATAATTAGAATTAAGTAATCATATAGTTTAGTTTATGCTTAAATTTTGTCAATAAATAAAGTGATCTGTTGTTAGTGGGATATAACTTGTTTTGAAATGAAGTTGACTGCAATACACAAAAGGGCCTATCAATGTTACTCAGTCCTTTCTATTATATATCCTTTAGTTTCTCAGTGGTAACGTGTTATAACTGGTATTTGTCTTAGGGCAATGGAGATGCAATCTGATGCTGTCCCTTGTAATGGTCAGATCACTGTTCATTTTTTGGGTTTTCCGTAGCTGCTGAGAGGAAAAATGTATCATCTAGTTTGCCTCAGGTGTCTAATGGATCCTGCTGGGTTTCAGAGGGAATTTGGGATGTTTCTAAAGCTCTGGTTCATGATCTCACTGAAGCCTTAGTTGCTGCTTGGAATGATAAAGCAACAGCCTTGGATCAGCATTCATTGACTTTTCTTGTATGTAAAACCCGGAAACCTCACTGATCAGAGGAATCTGGAAGATGAAATAGAAAGACAATTATTGGAGGAAATGAAGAAGGAATTCATCTGAGCATGGTGAGAGCTTTTACTAATGTGATGATAACAGCAGCAAAATATAATTCTTTTTCTCTCTCTAATTGCATCTGTTTGAATCTGTTTGAACTAGGTCACTTCACCTGTTTGAAATGACCTAGTTCCTCATGGCTAAGAAGGATCCAGAGGAACACCTACTGGGCTGCCATGTGGACTATTCAAATTATCTGCTGGATGAAGGTACTTGGTTCTGCTTTAAACTGCAAGCTGGCTTTGTAGGTTCTATGGAATTCACCAAGGCACAGTCATGCTTGATTATCTGGGAAGAGTTTTAGCTTGTTGGTACTATTGAACTGGACAGCATCCTTGGGGCTATAAGTGGAGTCACTAGTAAATTAGAACCATGGTTCTTTGGTTGGACAGTCTCCTGGGAGATGATATGTGGTTACATCCCAGCAGTAGTGAAAACATTTTGAGAGAGAGGGAATAGTCCCACCAGTTCTTTAAAAGGCAGTGGTTCACCCCTTCCCCAAGAAAACTCTGCTGGAAAATTTTTATGCTGTCTTTTTAAAGAAGGAGGTTGAAAGGTTGGTCAGGGCATATTAATTCTGCCCCTTCTTGATTGTTCAGCAGTTTTCAGTATCACTGATTACGATATCCTTATGAACCAGCTTCAGAGGTTGGGAATGGGGGCACAATGTTGAGTGGTTCTCCTCTTTCAGTTGTTTATTTTTATCTCAATTTTATTACTTTTATAAATAACTTAAGTTATTTAATAGTCCTTCCTCCTCCTATTTTCCCCCATAAAAACCCTGTGAGGTGGGTTGAACTGTAAGAAAGTGTCTGGCCCAAGGTCACCCAACCAGCTTTCATGCCTAAGGTGGGACTAAAACTCACAATGCTCTTTCCTTTGGGCCACTTCCAGTTGATATTAGTGGCTGACACTAATCCAGACTTGGCTGGATCTCTCAGGATTCTACCTACTTCTTTTTAATAGCTCAATGAAGCTGCTGTATAAAGTCATCTGCTGAATATGGGAATGTGGCACTAAGTATCATTAGTATACTGATGATATTCAGCTATAGAACTCCAGCCCAAGTGATACCATCAAGGTTCTTTTTCATTGTCTGGAGACTGTGAGGATCTGGATGAGGAAGAACAGGCCTCATCTTAACTGAGATTATATTAGCTGGCTGTAGGTTTAGGTTTTGGTGATCAAAATAGGATATAATATTCCAAGCATGGTGTCACCAGCACAGCATAGAGAGCAATGATCATGTTTGTTATCTCATTATTATCCCATAATTTCACAAATTCTTTGGCAGCTGCAGCCCAATGCTAGTCCTGTTTCATCTGTGGTCTATTAGGATGCCCAGATCCTTCTCACAAGTACCACTGCTAAGCCAGGTATTGCCTGTCTTGTACCCATATATCTGATTTTTTTTTCTACCCCTTCTAATGCAGAACTCTAGATTTTTTGCCACTGTATAGATCTTGTTGGAAAAAGACCAAATGTGCACAAGTATGAACATCCTTTTGAACCTTTATATCTTCTGAGGAGTCAGCAATCCCCCTGGGACAGATTTGTTTAATATTTAGGTTTGAGAAAGGCTTCCTAAACAAATAAAGAAAAACTTCTGTGGCAATATAATTTTAGAAGAAAATGTCCACTGATAAAAAAAGAAGGATATAGTTCAATGAGGATGAGGAATGTGGAATGTAGAGTAAATATTAGGAAATGTTTAGACAGGTATTTTTACATATGGCTACACTGAAGAATGAGAGTTAAACTGTGGTGATAAAAGTACTGAAAAAGTAACAAAATAATACAGTTGAAATAGAGATTTAAAAAAACTAAATCAATTAAGAGAAACCCCTAGGATGAACATTTTAAATTCCATTGCTAAGCAATTGTGGTTGTATGTGAATCCCACAGTTGTTAAGTGATTGAATTTGTTGTTAGAAGTTGACTGGGAAAGTCACAAATGGCAATCACATGATCCAAGGAAGCTGCAGGCTTCATAAATTCACTTGAGCCAAGGGCCCAAATTTTGATTATGTGACCTGGGTATGGTAGGATGGTTTCAGCTGCAAGGGCTGGTCATAAATCTCTTTTCTCAGTGGCGTTGTAACTACGAATGCTAAATAAATGGTTGTAACTCAAAGATTATGTACATAGCAAAGAAGTTACTTGTCTTAGGATAAAAAAAGTCTAAAACTATAGTCAGGGATTTGGGTCGAATAAATAAAAGGTAAAGATAAAAAAGACTCATAGCAATCTGAGTTTCCCCAGTGAATACCAAAGAGCAATGTCTACAATTTATGTGGAAATATTTTGTACTGAGGAACACACCCAAATAATGATATTTATAATACATTCCTTTTTAAGGAATTCATCTGGATGGGAGTGAGAGAACTACCAATATTTATCAACATAAACGAAATGTCATAAACTTTTTATAGAGTTGATTTTTGATACAATCTGAGGTTCTGATACCAAATTAATTATCTTTAGCCTATAATAGAAAATATTAAATAGATATTTATTAGCACGGTTAAGATTAGACTCCTATTGAACTATAGAGTAGCATGGAAGCTGTTTATATAATTTTGCATTGTGTTCTTTATCGATTGTTTATACATTTATGCTATATTTTTATGTATATTTATTTGTAAATATAAATAAATAAACAAGCAATTTCTTGTTTCTTATTAAAAACAAAGGCTTTCTTTTTATGGGCTCCATTAGCATTGCTCAAATGATAAACAGAAATAATTTAAAGCAACACCTTCGGGCAGTTATACATTAAAATTCATGTAAAGTATGAACCATTAAAAATCCTCTTTTTTTAATTCAGGCAATCAACTCACTTGATGCAATGTGAAAAATTAATGCGAAAGTGAAAACCATATATCAAAACTCACTAAAATGTGGTTTCTTTTATCAATAAATAATGATAACAATAAATTAGATTCTACAAATGCACCTTATGTCCAGAGGTACATATACATATTTAAAATATCCATAATGAAATATTAATTTAAATAAATAAATCAGTAAATACAAAGATAAAAATTTCAAGGAGAATATATCATATACCATCTTGGTCTGAAGTATTGTCAGAGAGGAATATATCAATTTCTCCTGAAAGAAATCATTTATTATGCATGCATCATTTCAATCTATTTTAACAAGGACTGGATGTGCTGTGCCCTATTAAAAACAACAACGGAGGATTTAGTTATGGTGTTTATAATTGGAACAAATATATGAATAGCTATAGACAACTGAAAACAAAATGTATTTTAGTCCACAAATAAAATATTAAATTACTACAGGTAAAATTGAAGAATCACCAGAAAGCACAGAGAATGCAATGCAAATAGAGGTAATCCTCAATTAACAACCACTCTTTCAGCATCTACGCAAAGCTATGATGGCACTGAATCAGTGGTGGTTACAACTGGTCCTTACAGTTCTGGCAGTCCCAACACTCCTGTGGTCCCGTGATCACAATCAGGACCCTAGGCAAACAATTCGCATTTACGAAGACGGCAGTGTTCTGCAATCATTTGATTGCAATCTGCATCCTTCCTTGCTTGTCTTCCCACAAGCAAAGTCAATGCTGGGGAAGCTGACAGAGAAGGTTGCAAGTTGCTCAAGTAAATCTCCCTCACCTGGGCACCTTCTCCCAGCCTCTTCACACTCATGCCATACCTCCCCAGATACCTGCAAACACTCACACCTCTTCCCTGAACTTTGTTATGCTTGTGCTCCCCTGACACTTGCACACCCTTCCTGGCCAGTCACACAGTCTCCCCCATCCAGCAGCAATCACCCCAAACTCCACTGTGCACGTGCCGTGCCTCCCCTGACAATCGCACACCCTTTCACACGCCCCATGAGCCTTATTGAGCTTGCACAGCACCTCCCTGGCCACTTGTGCATTTTCGTGAAACCTTCCCTGCTTGCCAGCCTGCTTGCCAACCCAGGAAATGCAATTTCTTGATAGTTTCCCCACTGACTTTGGTTGTTGGGAGCCAGCAGAAAATTGCAAGGAGCTCCTTGCTTAACAACCCACAATCCTTACTTAACAATGGCTACTGGGACTGCAGGGCTTGCCATGGCTAAGCAATGCATTCTGGTGGTGTTGCACTCTATAATCACATCACTTAACAATGGAAATTCCAGTCCTAATTGCTTCCATAGCTCAAGGATTACTTTTATAGAGGGGAGGAGGATGAGAGACAGAAATGTAAGGAAATAATGAAACTTTAAAACAAATATTAAAAAGAAAGAGAAGTGTACAAATAAAAACGTGGAGTTACAATCCAACCAGCAAGCAGCAAAATATAAGTACTGTCTTCAAAACAGAAGAAAAATGTTTCAAGTGACTACATCGTATGAACAGAAAGCATATTCATTAGAAAATATTTAAAAGAGTAATAGTGCTCTTAATGTCAATAATTTGTTTTTGTTTCTCATAACAGAATGGAGCCGAAAAACAGAACATAATAACATGACTGTTTCTTTTGTGGCTGAAAATTGAAGCCATTTGGTAAAAAATCCTCCATAATTTTAACGTGTTTATATGTTAACTGGTGATTTGTACCTTTGCTTAAGGAACGTAGTGAAATGAGAAAGAAGGAAAGGTATGAATTTTCTTTGCTTTTCAACACTGTCTTATCAAACTTGCACAGTTCTTCATAAACAGTACAGAAAGTTAATTGTTAATTAAGATATTTCACATGTGAAAAAAGAAAAGGTAATTAACCAAAGCAAAATTTTTTAACTGTTCAGCTTTTAAGCAACTGTATCTGGATATTCAGTCAATATTTGCAACTCTACTTCAGGATTTCAAGCTGTGGAGTTTTTTTAAGCAGGCAAATTATTTTTCACTATTACATAGCAAGCTGTTTTCCGTGTGGGAATAACTGTTCCTGGAATTTGATACAAATAAGTGAGAATTCTAATCAGTGTTTTTATAAGAACATACCGAAATACAAAAAAATAAGACAGAATTTTAGTTCTTTTTTTAAAAACAAAACAAAACCATGAATTGGAAGAGGGAGAAATTAGAAAATAAACTTATCTTTCTGAAGGCCATTTATTCTACTTTTAGAAATCTGTATTTATTAATTATTTACCTGCATTGATAGGCTTGCCAATCCAATCCAACATGTTGAATGGTTTACATACCACATACAATAAGAAAGTAAAAAACAAGAAAAACATGAGAATTAAATTACAATTATATTTTAATATAATGCTGGGAAAGATTGAGGGCAATAGAAGAAGGGGACAGAGAATGAGGTGGCTGGATGGAGTCACTGAAGCAGTAGGCGTGAGCTTAAATGGACTCCAGAAGATGGTAGAGGACAGGAAGGCCTGGAGGAACGTTGTCCATGGGATCGCGATGGGTCAGACACGACTTTGCAACTAACAACAACAACAATATTTTAATATTCTACAAAGTGGAATAAATTATGCAGATGTTTAAGAAAAATCACCCTCTGCTTCGTGATAATCAGTAGGCCAGTTACTTGTTTAGAAAAAGAAATCTGTACTCTGAGAAAATAAGCACATACTGTGCTTATACTAAATTAACAATTGCATTCATGTATCAAATTCTACAGGGAATGCCACATATTCATAAAATTAGAAACATAACAATAGCAATACACAACTATCCCCCTTGATTACATCTAAATTCTGAAGCAGCATTTTGTTAATTGTTAGCCAGCCTGACACCGATTTTCATCAGTTAATATCCATGTTCTTCCATCAGTCCATCTGGTTTTCTAGTCTAGCAAAGATTCACTACAACAAAAATATACTTAGAGCAACAAAAATATACTTATATCTTCCATATAGTTATTAAAGTGCAAATGTTTTATTTGCACAAGGAATCTAAACAGCACTAAAAGGATCCCCAGATTTTTGCCTCACATGATTCACCTTTTTTTTCACACGTAATGACAACTAATTTGGCACTAAGGAAACATAAACACTTTCATTTTGGAGCATGCCATATGGATTTTGCATTTTCAGAAAACAAGGAAAAGCAATAGCCATACATTCATTT
>NW_015389600.1:33870-56321 GCF_001527695.2 Protobothrops mucrosquamatus
AACTTCTTTTTCACATTCATTTCTAAACAAGGAAAATATAAATTCATGTAATTTTAATAAATCTAAATGTATAATTATTAAATCAGCTTTGAGTGTCCATTAAGAGATGCAACAACAGCAAGAAAGATAACAAAGTCTAGTGGTAATGATGATACTCTAATTGAAATACATTTAAAATGCAGAACTGTATGTAATTAGAGTATTTTTTAAAACTGAACTTTGTAAAAAGTTTTTGTTACTTAAGCATGTAGGACCAACTGTACAGCATGATAAAACAACGGTGATGGTAAAAAGGCATAATCATCCAAATGATCGTCTAAACAGAAAACTCTGTTATATTATTAGGCCAGTGTTTTTCAAAGCTTCCCTGTTGTCCACAACTAAAAACAAAGACTTTCCAAGACTCCTTATGCTATATGAATATGGCCAAGATCTTCTGATGTTTCAATGATCTTTAAATGCAAGGAGTTCTAATTATGAATAGATTGCCAGAACTATTGAACTGTTTCATTTTACTTTTAAATACTCCAGTGAAAATTAGGGTCAATGGATATCTTTGAAATTTTATTAATTTTATTTATATTTTTAAAGATGGTTGTCCCTTAGGACTGCAAGTGCATTTGTTTGTAGTTGTTAGAGATTTATTCCTCCCTCCCCCACCACAATTGGATTATATTAAGTCAAAACCTCATGCTTAGAACTTTAAATAATCATCTCCAAGCAAGTTTGGAAATGACTGCAGCTGTACTTAATAACATGAAGAAAATGAAATATAAAAGGAGATCTTTTCATAGCACATCTTCATTCATGTCAATAAATTTACCAAATTAACTGCAATCATTCTATCCAAGCAGCACACAAAAGGACTTCTATTGTTTTACTAATTTTTTAAAAAAAACCTTGCCTAATGTTAGATAGGGATAATTGTTTGGGTTTCAAAGGATAACAATAAATTGGCAGATTTCCATGAACCATCCTTCCTTCCTTCCTTCCTTCCTTCCTTCCACTTTATGGCCTTTTTACAGTCCAGAAAATTCTAGAGAAGTGCGCCTGCCATTAGAGCTGTGCGGAGATGGAATAATTGTTGTGCATGCTGAAATAACGTTGAGTGATGATCTACTGTGTACTTCTCTCCTGTGGTTCACAAATAGATGGGTATATTTTTCATTGCTGATTCAAATACTATTCTGTGAGTCCTAGCATGCTAGAGTTGTGGTAAGAATAGGTACTTGAGGTCACAACGCATGTGCATACCTGAATTTCTCTCCCATAAACAAGGCGAACAGCACCCAATAAAGTATATTAATGTAATGGTCAACTCAGTTTTTTGCACTGCTGACACAAACTATTCTGGGACAGCTGCTCATTATTTAGAATATCGTCTTCCTTGTCCAGAATAATATAAGTCTCCATCATGGTTAGTCACTTTATTCAAAAACTCTCAGATTTCCCTCCTTGAAATGAAATCCTTCCTTTCCAAGTAGCCTACATAAAAAGTCAGTATAATTAATGGGTTTCCTAAAATATATACATCAGGGACCTTACCCTGTAGGAAAACAACTATGTTTTCAAAGTTATCCAGTAAAAGCTCCTCCATGCAAAGATTTTAACAAATCTATACATAGAATGATGTTATATCAATGCCTTTTCTTTAGGCTTTCTTAAATAATGTTATGATGTTCACTGATCTTTCATTTGGGAGTTATATTATTAATAGACCGAGTACATCACTTTGCCATGGTTGTTATATTTTCTTCTTCAACTCACTAGATGGATGTTGTCTTTTTCTTAAAACAATTGTATTTTCTCACACAGTTTTCTATGCAGCATCCGAGGGATTGTTCTATTAATATTCACTCTCACCTTGCCAGAATATATAGTATTATTTTATGACAACGCCCATGTTGCCACTCTAACATTCATCTCCAAATACGAGATATTAAGAATCCCTTTGAATTACTCTACTCTGCTTTTGCTCAACAATTATTTAAGTATTGAAACCATTTTTTTTCAATCTTATATCTATCTTCTATTTTCTCAATAATAAAAAAGAACAGTTTTTGTAAGATACTCTCACAATTTAGGGCGGTGTAAATCATCTGAAGTATTGCTGCAGTCAGAGCAATGTTGCAAGTGAAGACCTGCTCCTCAAAGTACCAAAGCTGTCATGTCATCTCAAGGTTCAGTGGTCACATCAAGGACCGTTCTAAATCATCTGTGTATGCTTATATATGGACTGCAAATACTTTTGCTTGGATCCATAACAAAACAGTAAGGAGAAATGTTTCACTCCAAAGTTCCCAAGATATTCTCATTCAGCCCACTGCAATACAACTTTCAAATAAAATACAATACAGATAGTCCTCGATTTGGAACATTTTGTTTAGTGACTGTTTGAAGTTACAACAACACTGAAAAAAGTGACGTATGACTGTTTTTCATTCCATTGGCGCGTTCCCCTGGTCACATGATCAAAATTCAGACACTTGGCAACTGACTCAGGTTTATTATGATGGTTGTCCCTGGGTCAGGGGATCCCCTTTTGCAAACTTCTGACAAGCAAAGGCAATTGGGAAGCCAGATTCAATTAACAACCATGTTGCTAACTTAAACAACCGAAGTGATTCACTTAACAATTGTGACAAGACAGGTCATAAAATGGGGAAAAACACACTTAACAATGGTTTCACTTAGCAACAGAAGTTTTGGGCTCAATTGCGGTTGTAAGTCGAGGACTATAATATAAAGCAAGGGAGAAAAAGGGAAAAGAAAGCAAAGAGAAAGCAAAAAGTTCAAATAAAGAAAAAAAATCAAAAGAAAAATAGTAAAAAAAAGATTCAGAGAAGTGGTTTTTCAATTGTTATGGGATAGTTGAATTCATCTCTGACTTTTAATTTTAAAATGTTTCGGTTTTATACCTGATTTTCTTTGAAACATTTTAGATTTCCCTGTTAAAAGCATTAGATGGTAATCATTCCCCCAGTTACAGTTTTTTTTAGAAATGGATGGATTGCTTTAACCCTGAACAAGTATACAGGAGAGGAATATTGTATAACACGGAGTTTAATGATGCTATTAGCTCTGCTTTATTAAGGGCATATGAATGCCACACTAACTAACATGGACAATATTAATTTAGGATATTGTAATTCAGTGCCTTGCTACCGAGCTCATTTGCTAGCCTCATAAGCATCGCACTGCTGAAAACCTGACAGTATAATTTGGCTGCCTGAGGCAAAGCATTCTGGGTTGCTATCGGGTCAAGAAGGTGCAATACCAATTAATGCATTAAAGTAGAAGGCAACATTTTAGTGGGGTCTGCCTTCTTTCAAATGCTGTGTATGCTGGGTTGAAGCAAATGATCCTGAAAGAAATTCTGTGTTTGCAATCCGACCGCACATCTATTTCTACTTTGCCAGGAGTCAGCCCCACTGAATTCAACATTGCTTACCAGTGGAGTTTTCTTATTGTTGCATTAAGAGCAACATTGAAGGCAAAACATACACCGAGAACTAGAGTTTATATTGTGGCATCCCTGAGTTTTTAATGCAATTTACAACATTTAAGTTCTGTTTTCTCTACTATATATATATACATTTAGAAATAATCATGTTTTCAGAGGGTGGCAAACATTAAATCTCAAAAGTAACATATGGATATGAAAAGCAACTTTCTCACCAAAGCTAATTATACTAAACCTTCTTAAATGTCCTTAATCCTCTAATCCCCCATCCCAATTGTAAGCATATTTAAGTACACATGTAACTGTGTTGGCTCATATTCCTTCCCTGCCAATTGCTTATCACACTAGGTAGCGCCATATACAGAGGCTACAATGTACAAAGAGAATTATGGAGATGGTTGCTTAAGAACTTCTTTAGTGGATTGTGGTAAAATCCAGTTTGAGAGAAACTCTCATCAGGGTCATTAGCTTTTGAAAGAAATATACAACAATGACTAATTTTACCTGAACAAAATCTAATCAATATTAAAAGATAAAGAAGCCATCAAGCTGAGCTCAATTCCAGATGACTGGATCCAAGCAGAACCAGATGCAATTTTCTCCTTTCAAAATGACTTTCCAGTCTTACTTCTATTAATGGCTCATAATTCTTGTTTATGCTTGAGGAGCAATTATAATTTCTATAAAGGGCATATGCCTTGGCTATTTATCCAGCTTGTTGTGACTGAATGTCTGAAGATGGTTTCTACATCCACTTGACCAAAGATACTCCCTGCACTTAGAAGTTCTGTTTCTGAACACTTTTAAGAGTGATCAGCCAAATTTCAACAAACTCTGTTCATGTCTTCCTATTTAATATGGGAAAATCAGAAAAAGAAATGGAAGACATGGGGCACTGGAGGCACTGCAACACATCCCAACCCTTGACAGTGTCAGGAATTACTTGTACAGGTAGTCTTTTATAGTCACAATTCAGACCAGCAACTTGATTGTTACTGTATGTGATGCTATTGCAAAGTAGAAAATAATTTGACCATGACTTTGCTTAAGGTTTTACTTCAGTTTTCTTTTTTCCCCATTCCCCTTCCCTTTGAAATACTCATTCTGGTTAGAAGGAATAGAAAAGAATAATGTTTGTATTTACATTCATTGGAGAGGAGATGACAAAAGAGTAAACAGGCATTCAGTGAGGAATGCACATTGAAAGAATGTTCTACTACCAGCAGTTTGCCCAACATGGTCACAGCTCTTAGTCCCCAGTGTGCTAGGCAAATAGCTGGTGCCAGAGCATTGCTTTTAATGTGTATTTTGTGCTTGTTTATTCTCTTGTCATCCCTTTCTCTCCAATCTCAGCACTGAGGAAGGGGGAAAAATGGTCAGGCACAGGACAAAGTGTACTAATTGACTGTAATGGCCAATGTGTGTGTGTGTGTGAGAGAGAGAGAGAGAGGGGGAGGGATCATAAATGGGTACTTTGGCCCCAAAGTTATTTTTTTTAACAATACTGTAACTTTACCACATAAGAAGGCAACATAATGGTTGCACTCCGTGTCCTCTTGATTAAACAGTGTCATTTTTGGGAAACCAAGAAGCAAGTCTTTTCTGTAGTAGCACTTGCCTTTTGTAATAAAGGATCCTGGATCCCTGGGATCCAGACAGCTTCTAACCAGATGGTGTTCTGGAAGATTTCACAAATTTAAATGTTCTCCCAGTAGGGAGAATAGGAAAGATGGAAACCTTGGTTAGATACATTGGTTATATGGTTATATGGTTTGAAGTTTATGGTCCAGATCTGCCATTCTATTTATTTGCTTTATTAATATTTTAGCTTATATTTGTATTTGTTTGTCTACTATGAATTGCCCAATGTTCATCTGGAGTCAGATTGACTGAAATATGTATGTATGTATGCATGGATGGACGGACGGATGCATACAGTAATTAATTCTTAAACGTAAAGCTTACTCAGTTGAATGGACTTGTTTTGTTCAACTTGCAGCCTTGTCCAAGAATGTGGTCATATTATGAAATGTAAATGTTGAATTAGAACCAAGAAGCAAAACCAAATGCATTGACCTGCTTTAAGAGTTTTAAGCTTTTTTGAAACAGAAATGTTAGAAGGCTATGAACAATGCCTGTGTCTTATATGGAAGAGACAAAATATACAAAGAAGCAAAAATATACAGTATGTATTTTCACTGTCATACTTGTCTGAGAATTGCAAATTGCACCTGGACTGCACAATTAATAATACTATGAATGAAGGCATAGTGGTTACTTAATATCATTTTTAGCTACTAGAGTTGAGTGAATCTTTAAGGAAGTGCTTTGCTCAAGTCTCAAAGTTGCTTCATGGTCCTCCTGACTTTTAAGAGCTAAGTGGGTGCATTACTCGACTTGCCCTGTCATGACTGGAATTTGAAGGCATTTTTCAAGAGGTAGAAGGGCAGATGAACAGTCACAAAGAAGATAACAAAGGAAAATTGCTCCCACTCTGATTTTTTACGTTGGTCAGTGTCATAGTGTCCCTTCCTTGAGGTCAAAGCTCTAGACAATGACTGTACAAAGTCAGAGTCTTTTGGAAAGTATAAACCTAGTTCCCAAGCTTCAACTTAATTTGTGGAGAAACCTACATATGTAGGTATGTGTATATATTACAAACACATTTATATAATATCACAGATAACTTCCACTGCACTGAAATTCAGAGGAGAACATGAAATAAAGATATGCATATAGGGTTGAAATTGCATCTTATTTCAGAGGAATTATTAACAAGAGCAAGGAAAAGTATTTCATATAATTCCAAGAACATGAGTAATGATTTCACTTTGCCCTCAGTGTCAAAGAGGTTTTTGGTGTCATGTATGAGAGGCTAATACATGATTTTTCTGGCTACACTCCTCTCTTGTAATATAATTGCCTATACTCCGCTCAAGAGAAGCCTCTGGCTGGAATATCGGGGTTATGGTGGGTCAGAAATGAAGTGAATTGTGTTTGCTGACCCAGCTAAGGAAGAGCGAACAAAGCTATCCTTTTCTGAACCTGGTTCCAATCAGCACTATAAATCTTTGATTCCCATGAACACAGATTTTTAGCCAGGAGCCCAATAGTATAACTGCATGGATATATAAATGCAAGTCAAAATAGAGGCAACATGTCTTCATGCCATCACAGACAAATTTTAGTTAAAATATCAGTAAAGCTTTCTATATACCCTGCCATCCATCTCCTACTTCGTTAGGAACAGGTATGTGAATAAATCCATTCCCATTTTAAACCATTTTTTTAAAAAAAAATGTTCAGAGGTATTCGCTAATAAATCTTGACCATGTCTCTGTGCAGTAGGCAAGACAAATATATATTTCATTTCAGAAGGAAAATAAGACACAGAGGATTTGTTTCTGGACATTAGGCAGAATGATGGATGTTGGTGGCTTGTGGAAGACAAGGACATGTTCACAAGTACATTTTTCAGGAGATTCTAAATATCAGTACATCGTATAACTTACACATTTAATTTGAACAGAGTCATTTTTAAAAGCATTTTCCCTGAATTTCTACAGGTTTTTAATTGTGAAAATAGGAACAGGGAAAATGCAATTTTATTTTGTCTTCTGATTACCCTTCATAACTAGGACAAAATTTAAAATGTGGTGGTGTTCTATACGCAACATCTCTATGGGTTGCTGTTAACAGTATGCTGAAAACTTGACAGGACAATTTGTTATAAATAGACAGGATTTGAGTTGTTGGTCAGTTTCTAGCACGGACAGAATAATCAAGGGTAGGAAAGGCAAAAAAGAAAATTCAGCACAAAAAACACAAGAGAAGCAACTAGCTTCTGAAATAATAGTTTAGTCTAGTTGTGCATTAAAGGAGTTGCCATTTTACAGAAACAGGATCATCCAGTATCAATACTTCTGCAACAAAAAGACATCACATGCAAAAATCTACATTTGTAGAAAACTAAATGCACACATTATGAATTGAATCAGTGCCACAGAAAACTGTGATATTATGCAAGCTAGCTGAATTAAAACTAAGTTGTTCTAATAAACCCGACATCTTATAATTTTCCAATAATTTCTGCTGCAATTTCCAAGATTGTGCATATTTTAGCAAAGTAATTAATCTTGTTAAAGTGTTACTCCAGTAGATTTATCTAAAGTACCTCAATCCCAAATTCCTCATGATTGATAATTTAAAGTTAAATTCCTCAATGTATACATTCTTTGACTGTGCTTACAAATATATAATGAAGTTAATGCTTTTATGCCAAATAATTCATTGTAAGTAAATAAAATCACACAGATACAATGCTGTCAAAGATTGTTTATCTGATATATCTCCTGCTCCAACTTCTGGACCAAGCATTTATTCAGCAGCCAAATGCATTATCTGTTCTACTTTAGTGATACTCATAGTTTCCTTTCACAGTACAATTGCCCATTTTTATAAAAATTATGGTTCATATGCTTTTTCCAATCTCAAGGGTGTGCCCTTTCCATTTGAGCTTTCAAGCAAAAAGATTGTTTCTTCCAGAAATTGCTGTAGTTAAAAATGTCTGTTGCTATAATGTTAGAAATTTTAGTCAGCTTGCAGGTGTGTGAAAGGTGAATAATAAACAATTTTCATGTAGCTGTATCACCAAATCATGATTTAGATTAGAATCAGGATAAGACACACAATAATGTGAATAGCCTTTAAACAAAGCATTTCTTTTTTCTTTTTTCTTTTTCAATAGTTTCGTACAATATAGCAGACTGAATCTTTATTGTTGTCGAGGCTTTCATTTTGATTTGGAAATCTAGACTGAATCTTTATCACAAAGCTAAAGCCCAAAAATCATTTTAACAGGAATTGTATATGTATATCCTTCATGCATTGGGTTGTGGGCATGAGAGAAGATTCCAGGCCATTGCAGGTTCCCATCAGACACACCTCTGGTGCTTTGGAAAATAAGCTGACCCCCTCTTCTTTGAGGGGCTGCCACAAAGAAGAGGGAGTCAAGAGGGCAGGACAAGAAATAATGGATGGAAACTAATCAAGGAGAGAAACAACCTGGAATTAAGGATAAACTTCCTAACAGTGAGGACAATTAAGCAGTGGAACTGCTTGCTTTCGGAAGTTATGGGTGCTTCATCACTGGAGGTTTTTAAGAAGAGACTAGACCACCATTTGTCTGAAATAGTATAGGGTCTCCTGCTTCAGCAGGGTGTTGGACTAGAAGATCTCCAAGATCCCTTCCAACTCTATTCTATTGTAATTCTAACCTGTCCATGCCTCTATAATATTCCTGCATGTCAGACTCCAAAAACCAAGAAGAAAGACAAGAGTTTCTTCTTAGTAGTTTCCAGTATTGTTCCTCACATTTAAGATCCTCTTCTTTCCAATCAAACTATCTAAACTTTGCTGTCTCTGGTGTTTCTGGAATGTAGCACCTTCCTCCTGGGAATCCAGATTACATTCCACCATACTGCACTGTGGTTTTATTTATTTTTATTTATTCATTAAATTTTTATGCCGCCCATCTCACTAATACAGTGGCTCTGGGCAGCATATATTTCCAAATGAAGAGTCTCTAGCAGCAATTACATGATGGCTGCGTGACCCTATACCTTTGACCATTATTTTAAAATATGAGAGAATTTCAATGATTCCACAGGAATGACTCTATCACTAAGTAGTTGGTAGTACCCTCCACTCTCCCAGAAGTCAAATACTGTATATAATGGGGAGGGGGAGACAACAAAACTCAACAGAAAGGGGGCATTTGGTTAATTGTCACTATCTTAGAACATACATGTTACTGGGTATAATCTAATTGTTTCAAAGATCACATATGCTAGTACTATAAGTAGTACTAGTGATACTGTACCTGAAAATAATTCTCAGTTTATGCAATGAAAGGTTTCTTTCTAGAAGTCCTGATGTATTTGTTGCCAAAAATTGTACCATACATTAATAGGATATAATTATTTAAATATGTATTTTTTTTTAAAAAAAAACAACCTAAGCCATTATGAATCCTGAACAGGTATGCATTTGAGAAAAAGATAGAGAGAGAAATATATACACCAGCTGAGTGACAACAGGTTGCAATCTTCTCAGAGGAATTTTAAAATGCCAGGTGCCAGGATTGGGTAAATTAGCTTACAGATTTTGATAGCATCTTCCATACTACAGGAGTGTCAATCAGCACAGATACCTCTATCTTTAGATGAGTGAAGCAGCAGCTTGGGGAAACAACAATGCGCAAGTGAGGATTTCACTCTTTTGTGCCAGGTTTCTCTGCCACATTCTTCCTCTGCCAAAATGTACAGATGAAACTTGTCCATCCGTTAAAATGGAACTAAATGTTTCCTAATGTTTTCAGAATCCCTAAATGTGTTCAGATTGCATAGAAGACACCACCCCTTTGGTCTGAGGACCTAAAGGAAATATTGCAAGATGAATGTTATGTTAAAGTTGATACCAGTTTGGTAAGAAGGCACCAATCATAGTTTTAATTTAAAATGGCTTTCATTTTTTTTAGCATGCTTTGTGTATTTTAAGGGATGCACAATAATGCCCCAGTCTGGAAACCTGGGGACTGTGTGTTCTAGTCCTGCCTTAGGCACAAAGCCAGCACGGTGACCTTGGGCCAGTCACTCTCTCTCAGCCCTAGAAAGCAGGCAAGGGCGAACCACTTCCAAATCAATTGCCATGAAAACTGCAGGAACATGTCCAGGCAATTGCCAGGAATCAATAGTAACTTGAAGGCATAAAAGAAATAATGTAATGTATTATATTTAATCCTGAGTTATTTGGATTCAGATTTCAAGACACAATGCGTATTCATCATCACCTTTTATTTTCTGAAGTCAGAGCTGCAATCTTAAACCCCATTTTTTAAAGAGTGTCTTCTATTAAATTTAGCAGGGCTTATTTCTGACAACCAGGTATAGAATTGCAGTCTGAACAACGAACTAGTTTTCAGATTGTGCCATCATCAATCACATTGGTTAAGGATGATAGCAACTATTATCCAACCAATTTTGAGAGTGCTAGGTTGAAAAGCTGACTTACCTCATTGGAAGTTTTAAAGTATATTATTCATCTGTCATAAGTTCCTATCATGTTTTTCTTCAAAGGAAAACAATTCTAAATTTAGAGGCCGCCCTTCCACCCGAAAAGAAAAACAATGGCAGATTGGGAAAAATATAAAAGTATTGGGGGGGGGAATCCAATACCTTTTCAATGTCTAACAATACAAACACACACACACAGCTTTCCCTATTTCAGAAAGAGAGAGGGAGGGAGGAAAGGGAAAGGGAAGCTACAGTGGGAAAAGGAAGAGAGGAAAAGTAATGAACAAAGCTCGACAGTGGTGAACTAGAATTGGACAAGGAATGAAAGACAAGGGAAAGAAACGTACAAAATAGTACAAAAAGGGTCCCATTCTCCAGCAGCAGGGCTAAGTGCCAGCCTTTCCAAGTTGGATGGGCAACAGCTAATCTTCAAGGCTATCCCCACTTACAGTAGGAATATCTGTAGTCATCTGCATCTCTAATCAATTCTCTTTTTAAAAAAAACCAGCACCTTCTCTATTCAGAAAGACACCTAACTCCTGGAATTAGGGGGGGGGGGGTTTCTTCCTTTTCAGTAATTATAAGTCCCCATCCTAGTTTTCGAATTCCCAGCAACAGCAACTAGCTGCAGCACTTCATTTTCCAGTTAAGGGTTGGCTTTAGTTACCACCACAAAAGTGTTTGAAAGGCAACAAAATAGCACTTGAAAATGGGGGAAATAGAACCAAACCCTGAAGGCAGAGATTTGCAAGGCATATGTGATTATCAGCCTTTCAAGATAGACTATATTCCACAGGAATATATAGCTCTGCGATAATGGACCTAACTCTATTTAATTGAGATAAATTATAAAATAGAATCTTGTAATCCTGACAGAGCTTCTCTTCCCCTCCCTTTTATATCTCACCACTTATAATGTCTGAATCTCTCCTTAATACTATCTCCTTTCCCAGGAATGCTTTTGTATACCTAATGTTTTCTGAATATTTCCTTCAAGGCCATCTCCCTCAAGGCCATCTATAGATGATCCCTATTAAAAAGCCCTCTTTAGGTTCCTGCCATTCACACCTGAATGATTGCCCAGCAATGATTTGGCTTTCAGCTTGTCAATAAATAGGGCTTGCAAAATATCACATGCCTCTCAACATTAACCCAATTCAAACTTGCGTTCCTTCCAAGCCACGTTTTGGTTGCAATTCTGTTAGAACTTGCAAACTGACTTTGTTAATGAATATGGAAATAGCTTAATGGTACAGCTTTACACAGTGCTAAAAGTTCCAGTGTATTCCTCTTGTACTATTTGGGTTTAGGTTTGAATATTGATAGTATGCAACCAAAAAATTCATCAAAGAGTCTGAAAATATTGCACATTGAGATGTGAAAAAAACCTTAAAAAATTAAAAATGTGAAAGAACATAAGGCACTGAAGTTGCCATTTTAATTTCCACAATTTGGAAAAGATAAATATTATGATTATGGAGTGGGTGTTTTCTTGTTTTCACAATGAAAGATGGTTGGTTTCATTGTTTCTGAAATTAGAAAATAGTTAATATGTGTACTGCCTAGGTAGCATGTTTTCCAAACTCTATTAAACCATTTTCAATGTTGTACCTATGGCTTCCTTGCATTAAATACAAAATAAAATATTTTTAAGACAACAAAGTTAATAATTCTTCAAACTGATGGTTTAATAGCCATCCAGAATGTTCCCTGACATCTACTGTATGTGAAATATCAGTTTACTTCTGTAAATGTTTGGGAGAAAAGTTGCTGCTAATATGCTGTATATTCTCCTGAAGTTTCATCATTTGGTTGTAAAATGAATACATTCTGCATATCATTGGGACAGTTTGTAATACTCATAATGCAATACTTTTCTTACATGGTTACAATTGCATTACTAGCCGATTTCATGGAATCACATATTGTAAATCATTGCAGAACTGCAATTGTTAAGTGAGAATGTTAAATACCTTTTAATGAAAATGGTACTAGGATAATGCAACACTAATCCATTCTTCACTGTAATTTTTATTTTAACGTTTACAGAATTTTGGAAAATGACAACAAGGGAGGCTGAAGAGCATCACACTCTTTCTCTGTCTCAGACTAATCTACCTCAAGATTGTTGTTTTGGGAAAAACTAGGGAGGAGAGAGCTCTAGGTATACTTCTTTGACCACCTGTATGGAAGATGGGGTATAAAACTGCATTATATTTCACTACGCTATGCTATACTATATAAGGTAAACGTATGGCAGAATTTGGATTTCCATAAGTGCCTAAGAACTAGGAGTATGGTAGCAAAGATATTCTATTTAAAAAGCTCTTCCCTTTCACCATTTGCACACACAAAAAGCTTCAGGCTCAGATATTACACTACAAAGTCTTCATTCATTTATTCAGTTTTGATGCCACCTGACTATAACCTACTCTAGGCAGCTCACAGAGTAAAGGACAGCAAAAAATGATGAAATACAATAAATTAGACCATACTAAATTGCTAAATAATTACAAGATGAGAATCCTGACAACACATCAAAATATAAAACATCACAAACAAGGGATTCCCACCCAAGCAACCTCAAAGCCTAGGAGAACTGCCAGGTTTTGAGTATTCTGACACAAGAGAAGACCTTTGGCCATATACATAAATCATTTATGCCTTTAAAGATAATAAAAGTAACCGAAGGAGACAGTGAAATTGTTTCAAACGTCATGTCAATTTGGCAAATTACTGTAGTTGCTCACCCTGAGCCTTGAGCTACGAGAATGTCAAGGTATCCCATGACTAGCAAAGCAATGTTTCATTACAGATTTTATCAGAATATGGAGGAACACAATGCAGAATATCGTATAACTTTGCATCTGTGCCTGTGAAAAAGATAAGATCCCCAGACTGATCCTTTCAAGAGACAATTCCATCCAGAACTAATTCAACCATCTCTTCCAGACACTTTAGGATATAATTCTTTGCTTTATTTAAAAACTTTTACAGTAATTGGCATTTTCTAGAGTATGGTTTCACAGGCTTTCTATGAGAAAGTAAGGTTATTGTTTGCAAAATACCTAATGGCCAAGGAACTCTTGCCTAAATCCAAGCCAATTACCACAGGGAATCTGAATGTTATTTATGATTTGCTTGGCTATTTTCCTAAACATAAGCTTTTGTTTTTGTTTTTAAAAAAAATTAAATACATTCACCAGGGGCTATACATCATTTTTCTAAGTACTTATGTTCAATTAAGTAATGGCGGTCTCTCATAAAAATTTACTACAGCCCGTAAGAGAAATGAAGTTATCAAAAAAGACTGTGTCAAATGTTCCTCATCTGATACAAAGGAGATTAGTACATGACATTAGAACAGAAGGAGAACTAAAGCACTAATACATCACCTTAGTTTCCTGCTGTCAAGCAGATTAACAAGGAGACAGAGCAATAACTTATTCATGCAAACACACTTATTTACTTCATTAGATAAATGCTTGGTGCATTCAGGATTTTATTTTCTTTTGTTACACAGCTTTAAGTGATGCTGATTCTTTTTAAATGACCTTGCCAATGGGCGCATAAAATATCCCATGAAAGGGAACCAGGGAGACTTTGTGATGGCTCCCTTACTGAAGTTAACATTATTGTCTCTTGTTCTTGTGCTTATTAGTTTTTTTTTAATAGTGGATGCTTTATATACGTATATTTACTGTTTCTTAATTAAGGGTTGAATGCTGCCCAGAGTCACTATTATGTGAGTTGGGCAACCACACAAATTTGATAAACAAATACATGAAATAAATAGAGCAATTGCATCTAAGCAATTGTAGATGCCTGAAATTCACCATATCTACATGTTAATGCATGCCAACATGTGGACATGCCAATACTGGTAACTGATTTTTCAGCCACTAAATCATCTCTTATGACAGCATTTGCAGCTCTGCCCAAGGGAACCGGTGAACTGGATACTGATGTACTTAGTATAAGAGAGATGATCATTTCTTATTATTTTCCAAACAAAGAGAATAAAAATAACTCCTCAGAGACCTATATCACTAATCAATTCCTTTAAAGAGTGGGAACACTTAAATATAAATGCAGCTCTGGAAAAAAAATTCTGCAAAAAAAGGCAGATGCAGAATATGCTAAATGGCAGCATTTGTGACCCTCAAATTTAGCATATCCATTGGAGCTACAAACTGAACACTATTCCATACTAAAGGAATTTCTGAGTCAAAATGTCAAATCAGTCCGAAACCAAAGTACAATTCTCAGTATGAAAATATGCAAATATATTATCCTAATTACTAGATATGAACATTGATTAGGAAACTATACATGTTAATCAGTGCTGCCTGATGAAGCTAACTTCCACAGCTGGGGTACCTATAATGAGAATCTCTAGAGTTCCGCTCAAGATAATAAGTCCCCCATTTTAGGATTGGCCCTAATGTGGATTGACTATGTTTCTTATGGCTATAAGAAATAAAAATGTCTCTTGTAGATGCATAATAAATTTCATGGAATAAAACTTGAGTTCCAAATCTTTTAGCTCATTCTAAGTAAGTAAACAAGTTTAAGAAGCATTGGGAAGCCATAATTTCTGAAGTTATGGCTTCCCAATATTTCTCACACTTGATCAAGTTATGTCCTGGGTTTAATTAAAAAAAGTTGTTCAGTATGTGTGGGAGTGATTGGGTGGTCAATAGTTCAATAACAAAATCTTTAGTACATATCTCAGGTTACATCATCAAATATTTCTTCTCTATTTCCCTTAACATTTGCTATATCATATTTAAGCTAATAAATTTCTAATGATATCAAACTCAGTTAAAACTTCATTATCACAATACGTTTTTTGCTTATATATATCCATATTATCATTATCAATACGTTTTTTGCTTATATATATCCATATCCTGTTTTTAAGGTTTACCTAATTTTTAGTTTTTAATTGCAGTACTCCAATTTAACCTCTAATATCCATAGTATTTGAATTTTGGGTAGCCCAAATTTCCTTTGTCTCACTACATAAAAGTTATAATATCTAAAATACACATATTACTTACTTAAATATATTCTTATTTTCTTTCATAAACATTTTCTATTTCTCATCCTAGTACATCACCACTTAATAATGGAGTATCCTTTGTTATCTCAAGTCCATCATCTGTATTGTCTGGGCTAAACAATAATTCAAAGCTATTTCCCAATAGTTAGTTTTCATTTCCCTTATAAGTCTAAATCCTCAATTAATCCAATTAATCCCTTATTTTTTATTATTTTCCAACATTTTTAAATCTAATAATCAAATTTGCCATCATCTCAAAATCTCCCTTTAGCCCATTAGTTAAGACTCTAGGATCCTCTCTAATAAATAAAAAAAAACCATTTTTTAAACCTAACTCTGGCTTTCTTTTTATGCCAACCAGGCTTCCATACCAATGCTTTTAAATCATCAAATAGATCTCCCTTCATTCTTGTGCATGTTACTTGAATTAAAGGAGACCATCTAGTTTTCAATTTTCTGGAGGAACTGGCCCATTTATAATCATTAAGTTGTCGCCCTAGTGGCTCAGATCCTCATATTTGCTCTAGTGTAGTTGTCTTCAATTCGATCTGTCTTCTTCTTCTTCTTCTTCTTCTTCTTCTTCTTCTTCTTCTTCTTCTTCTTCTTCTTCTTCTTCTTCTTCTTCTTCTTCTTCTTCTTCTTCTTCTACAGGTTTCTTCTAGTTTAAGTAGAAAGTCATGTCCAATTTTATAGTTGTTATTTGATTGTCTAAGTTTTCAGTAAGCTGTACTTGTTGAACTTTAAGGCCTTCCATCTTGATATTACTTTCTTCCGCTTCTGTTGTCTTTTGGGTTGTAGGTTCTTTAGTTGCAATCAGGGTTTCGCTTTGTAGATATAAGCTGGCACTTGGTCTTTCAGTCTAGATTTGATTATTTCGGTGGCTTCAAGAATTTTTTCAAGAATAAGTTTGTAATTAAGCGACATCTGTTGCTGGTCCTCCTCCATTTCTGACATAGTTATAGATGGTCTTTTAGTGAAGGCTATTTATTAAACAAGAGTCAGTAAGGGTTCACCTCCACAGTTCCTAAAAACCAGTTTCACTGCCCAACTGCTGTTTCAGTTTATAATCTCTCTTAGATAGTGCCAAAATCAGATCTGGGCTATGAGCAAGTCACTTGTCAAGAATAATAAAAATAATAGATTGTTGTATCAAGCTTCGCCACCAGATGTCCCCGATAGCATTTAACATCTTTTCCAAGTCCCAGGCTAGATTTTTATCCAATTTAAGTTCTTTTTTTTCTCTTCTTTTTTACAAGTAAATAAAATAGCAGGTCCCCGTAAGAGTAGGAATTTTTTGGGTCTCCAGATTCCAAAAAGAAATGTAAATCCAATTATATTAAGTTGTTCTTTTCAATGCTTTGTTTCCCCAGGTAGTCAAACACCATTTTAGAGGGTGGGAAAAAAATTCTCTTCCCTCTCTCCTCACAAGGGGAAGAATTTAAAAAAGCTTTTAACAGGAAAATCACTTGGGGTATAGAGAAGGTAGAGTCTCACCCAATTCCTCCGTGTTGCTTTCAAAGTGCTTGTTTGTAATTTTGGCCTCGGTTGGTAGCAGCTTAATGATGGGCCATGTTAATGGTCGATCTTTTCCCCATTAGTTAGAAGAGCTGCCCGGATCAAACGGGAGGGCTGCTGCCCTTCTGCGATCAATCGGGGGTCCTCTTCACACTCGTCGCCCTCCCAGGGTGACTTCCGACCCTCTTCAGAGTCCCCCGGCGGGAGAAAACCAGACGGTGGAGAGAGCGATCACCCCGCATGGCCGCCTGCACCGCGATCACAAACCGGAAGCTAAATGTTAACGTTCTTCAATGAAACAAAACAAATTGTAGTCACTAATTGTGATTTTGAAAATCCCAAATATTACATGCCTTTCTCATATAAATGTGTCTTTGGGTCAATAACATTTGGACTTAGCCTGCAATTTGCAGCTGTTATAGCCAACATTTTTAATGTGGAATTGTTTGAAGTCTAAAAGATATTCAAGATGACCATTGTTGTGAGATGTCATTCATTCGGAAGCTTCCTATATTTTGAGTACAAGTTCACACAAATCTGTGGAGAAAATTATGTAATTTTTTTCATTGGAGATGTTCATTGAAACAGGCCTCTGAACATTAGAACTGAGTTATATTTCTAGAAAGTATAGATTTAAAAGGATTACATTTTTTAAAAAAACATTTGCAAAGTTTGGCTTTCATAGGTTTTATTGTTTCCAATATTTCTCTGTTGTTCAGTTATTGTACATTAACCATTCATTTGGTTTTTCTCATTGAACAGAAATATTCATGTGCTCTTTACTTTAGTACCACAACAGAGAAAACATTGTAGTCAGGTGAGAAGACCGGTCTATCAGGGCAGCCTGGTCTACCCCAAATATGGGACGGAGTATACTGCTTCCGCTTTGTAGTCAGGGATTACACTGCCAAAATACTGCTGTCTGTAGTGATTTTTTTGTAAAAAATAAAAATGGAATACACTTCATATAAAGAAAATTTATTTTCTAATTTGCCTTTTACAGAAAAGTAATAAAGCTCACTGTGGCATCATGGATGACATCTGTGAACTTTACCTGCATCTTAAGGGATTTATTCTCTTTTATATATTTACCTCTTACTGTTATGTAACTAGTGTTTTTTTGTGAAATTAGTGAAATTTCCTTTCACCAATATGCTTTTTCAAACGTATGTTACTGGGGGTGGGGGAAAGGACAAAGAGAGGAAGTGGGGCCAGCTCTATTTTCCTTTTCACATTATTGTTAACATAAGCAGAAATAAGCAAGTATAAATAAGCATGTATCTGAGGGAAATGGACAGCTAAGAAATATGAAAAATAGATTAAAATAAATAAATGTGATTTTTTTTCACATCTTCATCCTGCAATCAAGATAACCTTCTGAAGCTTTTTAGAATCTATTTTGGATATCAGAAATATCTCATTCCAACAAATGCTTACTGCGGATCACTGAGAACCAGAAAATAAAGGATTGTTCTAACATTAATCTTCATTTGACTGCCACATCATCAAAGCATGGGATATACCTCAGGAATGGCTTGTCTTACTATTTGGGATTTTTATTTATTTGCTGGCCCAAGTATTCTGAGTAGAAAGGCAGAGTGAAAATAAAGTAAAAAATCTTCCTGTCATATTCTTTTTACTTCAAAGCGTGGAAGAGAGTAACAACAAATACATATATTTACCTGACCATACTAGGCATGCTATTTTTTCCCCACTCCTCATGTTTGTTTCCACAGTTTAGAATGTATTCCTTTTAATTGCATCAGCAATCTTAGTTCTCTTACAAATTGATAGCAACAAGACTTTCAAGTTTCTAGCAACTATCTTTGGTGGAAAAAATTGACACTTTCTGCTTTTCCTGCCACAAGTGCTGATCAGCCCCAAGTCTGCTTGAATCATGATCCTTATGGCAGCAAAACAGGAAAGAAACTCCTAAGAGAACCAATGGGAAAAATAACCTATTGACACAGAAAGAAGTTCCCTGGGGAATAAGATCCTGAATTTTATACTACTACTGCATGTAAAATGCTTCCAGAAGTTAGGGTTTAATTTGCTTTGAGACAAATGTGTCTTTTTAAGACTTGTAGAGAGAATGCAGACAAGTGTCCCCCGGCAGTGCCTTCACTTGCCTTAGAAAGAAATGCTTGTATCAAAACAACTTCAGGATTTCTAAAATAGTTTGAATGTGGAACTTTTCTAAGGCTAAACCATGACAAAAGTTTTCATTCTTATATAAAACAGGACTCTTACAGTACAGGCTTTTGTAGAGTTAAGTTTCATTATGGGGAGCAAGGATGGTTATGTCACTTGAGGCCAAGAACAGACACCAAAGCTGATAGGCCAAAATAAATAAATAAATAAATCACTGCTTATGCTATATTTAACCAATTGCATTAACTATTCAAAGTTGATATATTTTTCACTGTATTTAACAGGAGAGAAAAAATAGAAATGTTTAGAAGAAATTCTTAGAGGAGCTCTGGGGCCTTTAACAAGCTACATAGACAACTATTGTGATGCTAAAGAATACTAAATTAGATAGAATCAATCTCCCTCAACCCAAAAATGTGTGTTGAAGGAACACATATCTGTGTGAGGTCCTTCCAGCCCAGTAAGGACTATTTAAAATGAGGAGAATTCAGGATATAGGGTATCTCAGGCTGGCCTCTATCAATCCCTATATAAGTTTGAAATTTAAGCCTGGGACATTCTTGTCTTTTTTGGAGTCTCTACATAGTTTTGATAAACATAACAAAAGAAAAGAACAAGAGCTTTGATTGCTAAATTCAGTCAGCACCTCTGAATTGATTGGTTAAATCAGAATTGTTGTATAAATGGAAAGTAGTATCCTAGGAAGTCAACACCTCTTTGAAGATTAACCTAAGTGCTCTGTATCTGTTTTTATGCAGAAATTCTTGATATGCAGTTTGATCACTCTGGAGAAAGGCAGAGAACCTAGTTCTAGATGTCAGAAAATAGCAGAATTTGTGTTCTTAATTGTCGGATGCAATTTGCTTTATTTAAAAAAGTAAAAATATATAATTCTTAGTATACTCTGAATCCATTAATTTGTATCCAAAAATTACTCAGACCTGCTCTCCTGATATCTTTTAACTTTAACAGTTAGATGTAGAAATATTAGTATCTTAATGAGGAGCAAAGTTTATTTTGGTTTTTGGATTAATGTTTATAGCCTCTTGTATTTTTGGTTAAAAAGCATTCCATTTTTTTCCCCAAAAATGTCTTACAATGAATAAGATACATTGATCTCACTATGTCACTTTGCATCAAAAGTTGGCTAACAGTTTTGTAAAGGACAGCAGGCTGTTCTATGATCTGCTGTCTGATTATTGTCCTGAATGTTTCCTCTAACAATAGGCTTTCTTATTACCAAATCTAGAATGAATTGACATTGATTGATTTAGGCTATTAAAAGACACACACAAAACATGACTCACGGGTTTTGATCAGGGATTTCACCATGGGGCTTGGACCAGAGCAAGAATGGTTGGACAAACAAGCAACCATTAAACTTTCAAGAGTTGTGTGAAAAAAAATATTTTAAGCTTTAAAAAGTTATATTTTCACTATACAAGAATGGGAACAAAATATTTGTAGAAATTAAGGTGCCTGTTTGATATATTTGATAGCAATGGTCACCTTTACTGAAATAGAAATGAAATGTTTAAACAGTGCACTAGTGGCCAAAGTGGATAGAGTTTTACGTTTCATAAAGAGAAACATCTTAGCTTTATTGTGTTTTTAATATTTTATACTTTGAGCTTAAACTGAAGGGACTATAAAACCTGTAGGTGTTTGTGTGTATGCAGATATATTGTAATATACGTGACCAGGAAATTTCTGTAAATAGAAATCTCTACTTTTTTATTCTGTTCATTGACTACAAAAAGGCAGTATTACATACCAACTTTAAATTTCATGATATTTGTATTTTCTCTTAAGCACAGCCAACAAAGGTCAGTCTGAGGAATGTCAAGAGGAAGGAGGTTGACATTTATAGTAATATTTGAACAATCATTGCAATTTCAGTAGAATTATTTGTCAGCCAGCGCAGACCTCAAATGTTTTTAAATATTATCTTCTTACGGGTGTTAAGTGTTATTCACAATAACTCAGAATTCAATCCAAAACAATCCTTTAATGCTGGAAGGAACTTTTTTTAAAAAAATCCTTGCATAAGCATCAACCAGAGGCCATGTTAGAGATAAGTTACCTAGAGATAAAGAAATGGGAAAGGTTCCTAGAATTTGATTAAGAATCTGAAGGGTCAAGTAATGGTCTCTGGAAGTCTAATTATAATTAATCCTTTTCACTCAACATTATTCCTTTCCATAGACATTATTTTAAAGTTCTGTACAAATGCTTCTTATTCTCCAAAAGCAGTGATGGCGAACCTTTTAGAGACCGAGTGCCCAAACCACAATCCAAACCCCACTTATTTATCGCAAAGTGCAGGGCTGCATCAGCATTGTGGTGCCCTCAGGGGGGCAGAGGGGCGTGGCCCACTGGGGTGGGTATGGCCACCTCAATGTTGCTCATAGGGGGACACCTGTGGGGGCTGGGCAGGGTTGGGGGAGATCCAAGGGGTCTCTGGTGGGTGGGGTGGTGGGCAGGAGGCCCAGCATAGATGGGGGGAGGCACGCAATCCTAGCTGGGACTGGGGGCCATGCCACCGATGGGGATCCAGCTTTCCTTGCTCGGGGTGACCTTTGGCTTGCTGGGTGTGGGCGTGCTCTACCACCTCTACTCGAGCTTGCTAGCTGGCCACTTCACCTCCTTTGTACTGGGTGGGGCTGCCGCTCCGGGTGGCAGCGGCCTAATGGACCTGCGCAAGCTGCTGGCAGTGGCGGCGTGTGAGCCCACAGAGAGGGCTCTGAGTACCGCCTCTGGCACATGTGCCATAGGTTCACCACCATCCAAAAGGTACACTGTTCCCTCCCATGGTATTTTGTACAAAATATCACAATAACCCTGACAGAGATTGATGGGGCCCAATATCACAATAACCTTGACAGAGATTGATGGGGCCCAAAGTCACCCAGCTTTTCATGCCTAAAGCAAGATTAGAATTTACAGTCCCCCACTTTCTTGACCAAACTGGCTCTTCTGATTGGTTATCTATAATTGCAATTAATCAACTTCAACTTATTAGGTCACTTCTATGACACATTGATAAAATTACTGTGCCTTCATTGAATGGATTGTGTTAATACCACTTTAAGTTATCCTCTTATAAACTTTATAGATGAGTTCATCCTTTTACAAAGTGGCCTGCTTATTACATTCTACAGTATATCACTATATTATTGGGTTT
>NW_015389600.1:56701-59082 GCF_001527695.2 Protobothrops mucrosquamatus
AACAAAAAAGAAGGAGATGTGGAGATTAACCAAAGCTACCTCATGTTTAATTAGTATTTTGACTTTGTGTATTGTATAAGTACGTGCAGACTGCCTTGGCAGTTGGAACACGTATGAAGTGCAAATAAATGTTATCTGTGTCTGTGTCTAGCAAATAGCTAACCAGAAGGTTGTTATTTCCTCCTTGAGAGCGAGGTCTTTGTGTAAAATTTCAATAAAAGAGAGCTTACGAAGCTACTCGAGGTTCTCACTTTTGCAGACAGCCCTGTGTCTTGTGTTTCATGGGAACCGGATCACTACATATATATATATATTAAATAGTATGGGAAGTGCCTCGGATGATCTAATAAATGTGTGATCCTTCTGCACCGAACATAATCGCAGTTTATTCTTTGGCTGTGATGCAAAATGTATGCCTACTTCAATCAGTTATTATTAATATACCATGGAGCTACTCTGTATCAACTGCCTTGATTTCTTTTTTAAAATACAATTTCTTCTTGACAGATTTCTTATATTGCTACTTATAAGAATTTCTTTTTTGTATATCAGACATTTATTTTCTCTCAATATATGTTTCCAAAATTGGAAACTGTATTAATAAATCTGCATCTATCTTTTCTTCAATTATTTTTGCTGTGGTTTTTGAAGATATAAACAATGAACATAGATTAAGAGAGGGGGGAAAAGGAATACAAAAAAGTGTACTGGGGCTACACTTAAAAAGTATCTGGAAGGTGCAGCTGATGCAAAAGGCAACGGTGCAAGCAGTTTTGGGCCTCTCTAGTGTTGCGCCAAAAACATTTGAGCTGCATTGGGTGCTGATTTGCTTCTTGGTCCAATTTAAGATTACTTGGTCCAATAGAAGATTACTTCTAAAGCCCCTCATGGCATGGGACCAGGTTACCTGCAGAACAGTCTTGTTCCTATTTCACTGACTCATCCCACCTCGTCAATCAGGGCAGGTATGTCATGGACCCTGTCTGTTAAAAGAATTCTGACTGGTGGGGTTTAAGAAGAGAGCCTTTTCTGCCATTGCCCCCCCCCATGAATATCTTGCCCCCAAGGCCTTCCAGAATAATGTAAAGGCATGGCTCTGCCAGCTGGCATGGGGGTTTAAGAATGGTATGCAACCCTGGAGGTGGTTGGTGCCTTGAGGGTGCTCTAGCTGCCTTTTTTTAGTTTTAAACTCGTAATTTATTTTTATTTATTTGTATCCCACCTCTATTATTTTTACAAATAAGGCAGTGAACATATCCAATATACCTTCTCCTATTTTTCCCACAACACCTTTGGGTTGGGCAAAGAAAGTGACTGATCCAAAGCCACCCAATTGACTTTCATGGCTAAGATTGGACTTGAACTCGGGGTCACATGCTTTCTAGCCTGAAGACTTAACCACTAGACCAAACCAGCTTATTTAACTGTATAACTAAGCAATAATACAGCTCAAGGTTCTGGGAGTATATTGTTTGTCTCATATCTGATTATTCAGGGAATAAGGACTTTTGGTGACATCAGGAACCCTCAACCACTTTTTGATATTTAGTAATAATGTATCAATATCACATATGAACAAAACCATTGTTTTTCTGTTAATGTGTATCGTATTATCCTACTTATATTAAATTACTTATAATGTGAGATTGCTGTTCTCCTAATATGCATTATTTTAGTTGAGCAGTCCTTAAAGTGTGGTCCAGAACCCATAGGTGCCTCTGAGATCATTCCAGGGACAAAGTCAAATATTTTTTTTTAACTTCAGTTCAAATTTCTAATATAGTACATACTGATACATGTAACCCACATAAACCAAAATTCTTTGGGGTCTTACAAACCATTGTTTGAGTGCATTTGGTCATTTTCATCATCTCCAATATAATTTGGTGTGGTTCACAAATATATATCTCACTATTAATCTCAGATTCTATCTTGCATTTAAGTAGGATTAAAAGCAACAATTTTATACGTGGAAGATTTTTTTTTTCTAAAAAAGAAATAATTATTGTTTTCAGTCATCTTTCTAAATCAACTAAGTAGCTGTTGTTTTATTTAGTAAAGTATTGCTTGTCAAAAGTATTTATTTTAACCTCTGCCCAAAAGACACGGGACTGCTCAATATCTTCTAAATGACAAGTGGACTGCAGAAACAATATGCTTACAGTAAAAGAAACTGCTGGATCTTATTTAACGAGGTTTTGAAGAATGCGAAGATTCCAATGTCATGGGAAGAAGCAACTATCGCTTTGATCCCCAAGGACAATTCAGATTTGGCATTTATCAAAAATTACAGGCCCATTTCATTATTAAATTCGGACTATAAAATTTTCATGGCCATAATGGCTAAACGCCTTGAAAGATTCTTAGTAAAATTTATACAT
>NW_015389600.1:60655-112398 GCF_001527695.2 Protobothrops mucrosquamatus
GAGGAAGAGTTAATACATAAAATTTTAGCATGTGCAGAAATGGACAGGCTCACAATGATATTAAAAGATAAATGTGGATCAATTTTTTTTGAAACCTGGGATAAATTTTACCGCTGGAGGAATTTGAAAAGGACGGCTGGGATTAAAGACGAATGATAAGATAGAAATGTATGTTATTTTAGAATAGATAATGTATATACAATTTAATGTATATGTAGAGATAATGAATTGATTGTAAAATATGATATAATCTGATAAGAATGTATATACTGGAATGTCACGTCAAATCCAATGTTTGTTTGTTTTTTTTAATTGTTTTATAAATAAAAAGTTATTAAAAAAAAAAAAAGAAACTGCTGGATCTCCTTTCATGTATTCTAATCTACTTTCTAATCGGCTTCAATTATTCATTATAAGAAAAGTACATTTCCGATAATTACCCAGAGATGACTCAAAACTGTCGCATTGCTATGAAGGGGGGAAAAAAACAGGCACTGTATTTTAATCTGGTCCAGCCAGTGTTTGAAGAATTTCTATGTCTCTTAACATATCCTATTAAAAACATAGCATGCATGGGAAATTATTATTTTAACACCCCAAAGTTTTTGGTAGCATACTCAGGCTATAAAGTCCAAGATACTGTATGTACGTATACTAGGGTATGAAATCAGTATCATAGAAGGATATACTAAAAGTCTGTTTCCATATTGAGATAATCTAACATGACTCATCTCCTAATTTAATTCTTTAAACTTGTGTACAAAATCTGAATTAATCCAAATTGCAAAATGTAGGATTAAAGAAACCTGCCCTTATAAAAAAGATGAAACTATATTCAGCAGGTATATGCGTTCGTATTGACCTATTATATTTATGCAAATCTAAATACTTATTTTGCAGCTTAGACCACCACATATGAATATTTTGGAAAAAGAAAAGGCATATGCCCAAGCCATAAGCATAGCTGATGTCATGGCTAAGAACATACTTTTGATTCTCTTACTACTTCTATTATTGTATTGCAATTATTACTATTATTGTAGTAATGATTGCAACATAATATTCATGTTGCGCTTATGGTATTTTTTGTATGCTCTAAAGAAAGGACAATTGGAAAATTTACAGTCTGCAACAGGCAAGACAAATGTATAGGATGAATTGGATCTACATGTGCAATCCTCTTATCAATGCTCCATCCATCCCCAGCAATTGTTTAACTGTTTGTGTTTTTCCTTGTGCAAATTACAGAGGAATATCTGTGCAGATGTATTTTTATCTACAGCACTCTTATATTAATTGCCATTAATATAGCACCTTATTCTGTTGCACTATCATATGCCAATAACTTATAGTTGGGATGGGAACACCCTCAAGACCTGATAACAGCAAAAGGAAATTACAAATGTTCAATTTAGATCAGGGGTCTTCAACCTTGGCAACTTTAAGAATTGTGGACTTCAGCTCCCAGAATTCCTCAGCCAGCCATGCTGGCTGAGGAATTCTGGGAGTTGAAGTCCACAAGTCTTAAAGTTGCCAAAGTTGGAGACTCCTGATTTAGCTCAAATGTAACATTAGCTCACAAACTAAATCCCCTTCAAAATTCAGATGTGCTGATGTTCACATGGTAATTCAAATCTGTTTCTCCTGACAAAACAAGCATTACTGTACCCAAATGAGAAACTGTGAAGGACAAGAACAGGAAATGGGTGTAACTGTCTTCTTAAACATTGTGCATCTTCCTTGTGTTGAAATTATACTCAAAAGATTTCGGCACCTGGCCTTCATAAGGCTCTAACAGGGCTATTTCACTGAGCTTTACCAGGCACTTTATTTCATTAGGTTACAGCCTCTCTAAAATGACTGATTTTGTCAGACCCTCTTTAGCTGCAGGGCACGCAGATATATTTGCTAGCAAAAGGGTTAATGGATTCAGCCTTAGAAAAATGCACTGCTTTAAAGGCTTATAATATGATGGATAGTGAACTGCGCGCACACTAGTAAGCAGAGGTGAAAAACAAATTAATTGGAAGGTAGAGAGTTTATTGTTTGCTTGCCTTTTGATAGATGGATCTCATTATTTTTCTTGGGTAGACAAAGCCATAACAGTTCACCAAGGAAGGCAAAGTGGCAGCTTCAGGAAACTGCTTACAGATGGACAGCCAGCAGGCTAAAAATATTACTTCTTGTCCACCTCATCAATAAACCAACTCCATGCAGAATGGCAATTCTTCTTTCCTGCTTGGGCTGCCCTTTGTGAGGCAGAAAGGATGTTACTGATAATAGGGGGATGTTCAACAAAATATACACTGTAGCACATACTCATTTGCTAAGGTAAATCCATACCGAAGAGCTATGCAATCTTTTAATTCCATTATTTAAAATGGCAGCAGGCCATTGTTGATGTCTTAAGAGATTATGCTGATCCTGTATTTTGTTGCTAACTTATTAATGATTAATGGTACAGATTTATTATTTGCCTAAATTTAGATGTTGTGTATTCTACATGTTGAAAACACTTATTTTTCCCATGGCCTTATTGATTTCAACTTGTATAATCTTGATACAAAGTTTCATAATTTTGTTTTTTTTTTTTTAAAAAAACTGAAAACAAAAAATGAAGAAAGTGAATATAATTTATAGTATAAATTATAAAAGAAAAAACAGATAAAAAAGAAATAAGAATGCTTGTTAAAATGCTTCCACAGCACTGATCTTCAAACATATTTGAATTCTCCTTAAATGGCCAAATGAAATATTTCCCCCCCAAAAAAATGAAATCAAAAGTGTATTGTTAGGTGTTAACAAGCAATGGTTTAGGCAGGTGTCTCTAAAAGAAGCAGCTGGAACTTGATAAAAAAAACCAGCAGATATTAGTAAGCCTTATGAAACAGCTAAGAGCCAATTTGTGTGATCATGTGTTTCACAGTTAACCATAAGCTATTCTTACTGTGCCACCTAAATAAACTCTTTTGTAACTCAAAGAGCAATTAAAATTAAACAGTAAACATATACACTACAGTAAGTGAAGCAGCCTATAAAAGCTGGATGAGAGCATTAGTCCACTTCTACTATTTGACTGTGACATCACCTGTTTTACATTTAAATCTTGGAATGATTTAGATCACGGGTGTCAAACTCGCTGTGTCACGTGATATGTTACAACGTATTGTGACTTTTTTTTGCACTGCAGGAGCTAGGGTGGGCGTGGCCTCCGTATGATGCAACCGGCCCGTGGGCCAGCAGTTTGACACCCCTGATTTAGATGATAAGATTAATTTTGGATCCAGCTCGATCCAGATATCATATGTAAGAGAAGGAGGGGGAAGACAGCTTCTCCCTAATAGTTTATCAGAGTATATGGCAGATGCAGATAATAGAGTACTTCAATTTGGCAAGATTCTGTCTAATAGTGTGGAACAATAAAGAACTTAGCTTGGAAAAATCACCATATGTCTTTCTTGCTTTTAGAGCCTGATAATCCCCCTTCTTAATATGCTTTACAGTTGGGATCTGGGGAGAAACAATTCTCCAGAACTTACTGGTCAGGTAGAAGTAGGAGAAAGGCAGTCCCAAGGATATCGAATTACCTAACCACAATGTTTTTAAAGTTAACCATCACCTTAAGTTGTACCCAGAAGCATATACTAACTCCCAACCTAACTCAGTTTAACCCCATATGCAGATAAATTTAATCAAAAGCAAACCCAGGACTGAACGGTCCTTCTGAAGCCAGGAATGTACACCACATATGTATCTTTTCCTTGGTTCAGTCTGGAAATTAGAAAATATAGAAACTCTTCTCGACACAATTATTCTAGCAATATTATATACATTGCATTTCCCAGCTAAATAAAGTTGCAGGACATTAAATATTGCCTATCATATTCAATATAGATTGCCATAATTTTTTAAAAAGATCCAATGAAAGAGAAAGCTAAATTTCTAGCTAATGTAAAATAGTATTGATTTATCGCCAACAATTGATTCTAATGAATAATTTTTAATCTCTTAAAAATAAAATCTATGTTATTTCTGATTTGTTTTGTTGCACAGTTCATTATAAAATAAATGAAGTATACTGCAGCTTTATATTTTTTTTAAAACTAATTCTTCTGAAAAAAACAAGCAACTGGAAAGAATTGAAATACACAATAAAGTACACAAAGGCCTCTTTGTTATAGATCCAGAGTAAATGCAATTGATTTAGTCATTTTGCAGACAATTAACCACATTTCTAATGAGAGTCCAAATGTTACAGAGCATTAAACAAGGATTTAGTTTCAGTACCTATCCAAGAATTATTTTTGAATATTAGAAAGCTAGGGAAAGTTAAATTTATCAAAACTGATGAAAAAGAAACTATAATAATATCAGGCTTAATGATACTGGATGAAGAAAAATGCCTGCATCTTGAATTTATTATATGCCTTTCACCAATTTGATGTTTTTTTTCTCTTCTAGTTGTGTTGTTGTATTCTTATTTTTGTATTAGATTTGTTTTATATTGTAGTTTTTTTCTGTATGAGCTACTGAAAATCATTTTTATTGTAGTACCATAGAAATACACTATGTTAAAAAAAATAATACTAAAAAGGGAAACCAATTTAAATGAAAGAAAAGCATTCAAAGGAAATCTGACGGTCATTTGTTGTTGCTCAGTCGCGCGAAGTCATGTCTGACTTTTCGTGACCCCATGGACCATAGCATACCAGGGTCCCTAGAAAAAAACAGAACTCAATGCCTTATCCATGAACAGTGCAAGGTAGGTGTAGAAATTTGTATACCCTTCAAGCGCTACTGTCTTGTTCTTTTTTCAACTGTCTCAAAGAAAGACAAGTTTAAGCACCTGAAATTCAAAGTACAGATGGAACTGCAAGAAATGCAGGATAAAGGCCGAGCAGGTGGAACTCTGTATAGACAGGCATGCCACCAAAGAATTCTTCAGTGCCTTAAAGTTGGTTTATAGTCCTTCTAAATCAGGATGCTCCTCCCTTGATGTCATCTGATGGACAGAGCCTGACCAAAGACCAGAAAGGACTGAAAAAACGCTGGGCTGGGCTGGGCTGAACACTTTTCCAACTTAATCAGCCATCCATAGTTGATCATATCTTACAGCAGATTCCTCAGCTGCCAGTCTTGGTTGCCTTGGTAGACCTGCCTCCCTCTACTCATGAGATCAATAAAGTGACAGGGCAGGACGGTGTTCTCCCAAGATCTACAAAGCTTGAGACCCAAACGCACTGCAGGCATTCCAAGACTTCTTGGAACAGAACAGGCTAAAGCTTATAAGGAAAGGTTGATGGAATTGGGTATGACTAGTTTAGTGAAGAGAAGGACGAGGGGGGGGGCATGATAGCAGTGTTCCAGTATCTCAGGGGCTGCCACAAAGAAGAGGGAGTCAAGCTATTCTCCAAAGAGCCTGAAGACAGGACAAGAAGCAACGGATGGAAACTAATCAAGGAGAGAAGCAACCTAGAACTAAGGAGAAACTTCCTGACAGTTAGAACAATTAATCAGTGGAACAACCTGCCTCCAGAAGTGGTGAATGCTCCAACACTGGGAAGTTTTTAAGAAGAGACTGGACAGCCCTTTGTCTGAAATGGTCTAGGGTTTCCTGCCTGAGCAGGGGGTTGGACTAGATGACCTCCAAGGTCCCTTCCAACTTCATTATTGTTGTTGTTGTTGTTGTTGTTGTTGTTATTATTATTATTATTATTATTATTATTATTATTATAACACGTTAAGTCCAGGGGTGATGCCTGATGACTTCCTTGATGCCCTCATTGTGGCTCACTATAAAAATAAGTGAAGCAAATCACACTGTGAAAACTACAGAACTATCTCACTGCTGCCCATTGCAGGTGAGATTTTTGCCCACATTCTCCTGAACAGACTGTTTGGAAAGGAATCTCCCAGAGGAGCAGTGTGGCTTTTGGCCAGAATGGAGTACAGCAGATATATTTGCCATGAGGCAAGTCCAGAAGAAGTGCATTGAGCAGAATAACTTTACTATGTCTTCACTGATCTGACAAAGGCATTTGACACTTTAAACAGGGAAGCTTCTGCATCATCCTGAGACGTTATGGATATCTGGAAAATTCATAAGCTTATTCAACTACTCCATAACAGAAGTTGCTTGCAGCTGTGATACATCAGCTGCATTTGTCATTTACAATGGAGTAAAACAGACTTGTGTACTAACACTGGTTCTATTCAATTTGTTCTTTGCTTGCATGTTGTCAAAATCTGTCCAGGATCTGAAAGAGGGAATATACATCGGGTAACAATTGACAATTCTCTCTTTGACCTTCGCTGCTTGAATTCATAGAGAGAGTACCAGAATACCAACCTGGAGGTCTTAGATTATGAGGAATCCACCACCATTTTATCAGAGGCCAGATGAGATGAATGGGACATGTCATCAGAATGGATGACTGCCATATGCTTCAACAATTACTCTCCAGTGTATTGATGTGCAAACACTACAAAGACACTAAAAAAAACCTCTACACCAATGGTTCTCAACAAGGGCTCCGCAAAGGCTTGAAGAAATGCTATGATTTAAATCTTGAATTAAATCTTAGGGATTGGGGACCCCTGATGTAGAACAGCGATTCTCAGTCTTTTCTTTACCACAGACCCCTTTAAATATCTTTTATGGTCATGAATTTAATAAATAAATAATAATAATGAACCATGGCCATGGACCACCAAGACTTAATTCAAGATTTAAATCCTAACATTCTTTCCAGTCTTCGTGGACCCATTGTGACGTTGCAGACCCCCAGGATCTGCAGACCACAGGTTGAGAACCACTGGTATAGAGTTTCTTTTACAGTGTCTTTGTAATTCTTGCATGGTTGACCTTGAGGTCTCTTCCCAGACAATGGGTTTGATTAGCAGCTGCAGCTTCTACCTTTGGCTGGTATCAAAGTAGTGTACAGCTGCGGTCCCCAACCTTTCCAGCTTGGCAGCCCGGCCCAACACGGTGTGTGTGTGTGTGTGTGTGTGAATGGCAGGTGCAAGCATGCACCACTCCATTTGTGCAAGCGGCAGGCATGTGTGTCCTCCACTTGTGCGAATGGAGCTTCACGCACAAGTGGAGGGTGCTTGCACTCATGTGCGAAGCTCTATTTGCACAAATAGAGCTTCATGCGTGAGCACAAGCGGCCTCCACTCAAGCACCCTCTGCTCACGAGAGGAGCTTCTTGTGTGAATGCAAGTGCCTGCTGCTTGTGTGAGTGGAGCTTCACATGCAAGCACAAGCACAAATGGAATGGTGAACGTGCACACATCTGTCACTCTCTCACACACACATATATGTGTCAGGCTAGGTCGCTGAGATGGAAAGATTGGGGACTGCAGCTCTACACTACTTTGATACCAGCCAAAGGTAGAAGCTGCAGCTGCTGATCAAACCCTGTGCTATGAAGCCTCCATTGGCTTTGAAGGCGGGTGCCACCAAAAACTGATATAAAACCATAAATGGTATCACAGAATAACAGCCACAGTTATTACAACAATGGACTTCCAGTGCTCCCACTGTGCTAGACTCATGCTTCCACAATGGGACTGCAGAGCCACTTCTGCATGTGAACTACACAACAGAGTGTTTTCTTCAATTCCGAAAGATTACCACAATGTTAATAAGGATCCAAAAAAGGGATTGATTGTTAAACCAAAAATTACCTAGGTGAAATCAATTCCATAAATAAGCAGATATTTTGACCGGTTTTACCTCTAAGGCTGTGACTGCTATACTCCCTCCTTTCTACCATTAGCTCTTCTTAGAAGCTGTCTGAACATTTGAAAATGAAGCCTCTAAAACACTTCCGGCTAGCAGTCCACCATTGTGGGAAGCATTGTTGAGAATGAAAATCACATGGAATTGTTAAAGTCAAGCAGTATCTGGAAAACTAAGAAAAATTTCTGCTCAACTTGCATAAAAAGTAGACAGAGCCAAAGATTACTGCAAATGACCGCCTGATGATGGACTAGTTTCCACAGAACATTGTTTCTTATATTAAAAAAAATGATCTTAATGGGATTGCTGCACCCCTAATGCTCCTTATGGATTAACCTTGTATATAATGCTTCACTCCAATAATCTCTACAATAGTGTTTCTTCATGGCTTCCTGGATGTTAATCTCTACTCTCTACCCTACCCTGGGTTGTAGCTGATAGAACAGCTGAATGATGAGGTTACACAAAATGCTCTATTCTGACAACTTTCCAATTTAGATGATTTGCCTTGCCCCAAGCTGCTTGAGCATGATCTTCGAGTGTCCAAGATATTTATGCTATGAGACTTATGCTATCTTCCCTGAGTAAGGATGCAGTCCAAAAGTTAATGCATCCGTTAACTGGATGACAATCATGGCTTGTCCAAAATAATCTGGAACCTGATCATATAAGTGGGGGGGGGGGGAAGGAGAGAGGTCCAGATATATTTGAAGCTAGAGAACATTTCCATACATCCTTTGTCATGGTCAGGTCATTGTCTGATCTCCTTGGGAGTTCTCTCTGGCTGTGACTCTCTATAAGAGGGAAAATAGAGCCATTTTATCAAATTTTCTCCAGGTACCCAAGAGACCATGATAGATTTCAAAAGATGTCTAGGTCTAACCCTAACGTAAACCCTAACCCTAACCCTAAAACCTCAGTATTCAGGTTAAATTGTCGTGTTGGCACTTTGTGATAAATAAGTGGGTTTTGGGTTGCAGTTTGGGCACTCGGCACTGGCCTAGGAGATCTCCTGAACCTCTGGTGGGTAGTTCTGTGGTGAGCCTTTTTGACCTGAGGCATCTAAGATGACAGTAGCTCTTGACAGATTTGTTTTTGAGCATCCTCTTCCTGTTTGCTGACCCAAGAAAGTTCTTTGATTATTGAGAAGCTCTGGAAGATAAAACAGCAAAGGACACCATAAAGCAGCACAATGGGATAGAAAAAAAAGGAGAAATGTGACCCAGATATAGATAAAAGTTCATAACTGAGCCTACACAATAATAGCAATCTCAAGAGATTTACTATCCCAAATTAAGCTGCAGTATTTCCCCTTTTAATGCTGTTTTTAATGTCTTTATTCTTGTCCTTTAGGGTAGCTGTGTTTTATGAGACAATTTGTCTACCTGCCAATGAAATCTAGCATCTCTTCTAGATTCCTCTACTACTTCTACAGACTGTATTGTGAAGATAAATTGCTCATGCTCGGTGATATTTTATACCGTCCTTTAAAATGTAAATTAAAACACGTGGAGAAGTCATCGAAGGAAATAAGAAAGGTGATTTCCACTTAATAAACCTTCTCTCGTTTCTGAGGAAGGAAGTTCAAATAAACGTATGTACACTAATTCTCAATCACAAGTCCTGGTCACTTCTTTAAAGAAACCTCTAAGGATTAGTTGGAACCGTGAATATTCTGATGAAAATCTATTCATCTCTGAAGCCTTCTAACATTAAAAATGTATCACTTCTTACCTTACCTTAGGAAGTAATAAACTTTTTCCAAATAAGATGGATTCTGAGAAGAGACCCAAGGTCTGTCCTATAAAATGCAAATTATATTCAATTTATGATGTGATTATTCCATATAATGACCTATTTGGTTTACTTATGGTTCTTTCCCACATAAATATAACTCTTAAATAAAGACGACCTCCTGTTGTACCTCAGCACATTAATTTCATTGCTTATGCTCTTTGATTCATCATTTAGGTAGTACTGAATAATTTTGACTGTGCAACTAAATCACTTTTGGATGACACAGTAAGCGGTCTGAAAAATAGATTGCTCACATGGGGAACTACATTTAAAATTTTCACCTTGTTTTGTAGCAAGAAAGGTAAAAAGGTGCAGCTTTATGTAAGCAAGATTCAGTTCAGATAACTAAAAGGGATCAATTCTTCAACTGCAGGAAACATCAATGAAGGATATGCCAGATTTCTCTTACAGAGTTCCCAGCATGTTTTAGGATATCAAAATGTCCTATTTCTGGTAAATAAGATATGTGACAAAACTCCTCTTATAGCATTGTTCTATTAGAAATTCTAATATTTTTTGGATAAAGCTCCAATTTTATTTTATTTTTTTTCTGGAGAAAATCTCTGGACTTTTTGTTCCACAGTGATCAAACATTTCATAAATGCAGAATTCTCCTATCAAAGGCTCTCCATGCTAAGAAAAATATGGGCTTGTGGGATGTCTCTTTCTCACATCTGACAGGAATACGTGACAACACCCATTTTTTTGATAATAAGTTTTATAACCAGAGCTGGAAACCTGGGAAATTCAGATCAGATTCAGACCTTCTTGGGACTTGGGGTAAATTCTCAATTCATCCATTGTGGTTGAATTCTATCACAACCAGATTCCATGGTTGTGATTCTTTTCCATCAACCCTGGCCACAAATCCACTGTGTGATCTTGGGCTAATCACTTTTTTAAGCTCTGGGAAGAAGAAATCACTTCTGAATAATGTTATTGAAAAGAAAATTGCAGGGGGTAGTCACATAAGTCAAAACTGGCATAAACTGATCTCAGCTGACTGAGAAATTCAAAACTGTTGACCTCAAACAATGTTTTTAAATCTACTGTTTCAATTTTATGTTTACATTCTGGCAAACAGAAATATAATACTATTTTTTTCAAAGTACAGAATACTTTGTGATATTTGTGGTTGCACAGTCTGCTATGTAGATAAAAATAAATTTTAAAAAAACAAAACAAATTTTAAAAAATCGTAATACTATTATTAGTAGCATGTTTATGCAATCCCTAAATATGACTGTTAAGCTTGAAACACATTAAACTTACTGAAGAACACAGAATGAATATAAAGCAAACAGGTTTTTAACAACACTAGCAGCATGGTAGACAGAAAGCCTAAGATGTGTTTCTAGAACCGAAAAACTTGGGAAAGTGAGAGTCCTGATGTTATGAGCATTATGTTACTATTGGGACTAGGATCTGTTTTAGTTCTGAAAATTGTTAATTTTTATTTTTCTATAACTATATTTTATCATAAGGTAAGCTGCCTAGAATTTAAAAGTGAGGCAAGATATACATTGTAGTAAGTGAATGAGCACTTGCAATGGAAAATGTGGCACGTGGTGATGTGTATGATTATTTCAATGAATAAAAAAGACTCTAGCACAGGGGTAGGCAACCTCGGCTCTTTTATGACTCATGGACCAACTCCCAGAATTCCTGAGTCAGCATAGCTGACAGGAATTCTGGGAGTTGAAGTCCATGAGTCATAAAAGAGCCGAGGTTGCCTACCCCTGCTCTAGCACCAAAACACAACAGGACAGTGAATTTCACAACCAGGGTACAGTTACTGAATAAAGATTATTCTGAAAAATTAAGTTACCTGAACAGAAAACAGCATCTCAGAAAGGGTCTCAGAAGATGGTTTTAGGGTCTACTGAATTGTATATATAGCAAGAAACAGTCATTCAGGTCACCATTAGGACTTTCAGCAATTGCAGTATTCCAAATGAAGTCCAAAAATGGATCGGAAGTCACTGAGGACTCACCTTATAGGGATTACACATACCTGCAACTGCCAAGTTCCTGAGAGCCATTTTGAGGAGATCATGTTGCATTTCAAATACCTCTTTTGAGTACTGAATCAAGGTTGTCATTCACTGTGGCTTAAAACCAGCTCTATAATTTAAATTATGAGATAATTCTAATAATCACCGGCATCCATGATAAGCCATAATGACAACAAAAAGACAATATGGGTATCATGATATAAGTGACACAATTATGCAATTTGTGTTAGTGGCATCATGTCTGATATAAATACATATGTCATGTCACTGATATAGGTTAGATCATAACACATTTCATCGTTTGTCACCTTTTCCCTTGCAGTTGGCTCTTGATTTCAATGGATCTCTGCCACTTCCAACCCTCTGGAATAGTTTTATTTTATCCTGTAAAAAGCAATTGATGGGTATATGAATAACTGTCAATTCACTTTTCAATTCCTGATTTACTGGGAATATAAAGGGCTACTAAAGAATAGATATTGGATATTGAACTTCAGATAGGCTGAAGTGCGGGTAGGTTTATTATCACTGAACTATATATTTAAGCTCACACTGTAAGCTGAAGAATAGCTTTAGTGCAGTTCAATCTTTTACCCTTGGCCCTATTGAACAAAAAAATGGTAGTATTCCTTTTCATCAACATGTGTGTGCTGTGTGTTGTGTTGTGTGAGAGAGAATAATCAATGAATCATATATTACTTTTTAAAATATTTTTTCATGTCATCTTTATTATTTTTATAAATAATAAAGGTAGCAGATGTAATCTCCTTCCTCCCATTTTCAACTTTTAAACAACTTTTACAGAGAGATCAGCAGTGTCAAAGGATGTACATTTTACTTTCCTCCTATTAGATATTGTTTCTAGTGTGTTGTCTATTGGCTAAGAATACAAGGCACAGGCTATTGAAAATAGACTAAAATGTATTTTATCTTATATTATTTAGTATTCACATTTATTTTCATCTGAATTCAATCATTATCACTATCATTGCATAATTTGACCAGGTCTGTAGGTAGGTTTTACTCTGTTTGACAAGTAAGCTATTAAACAAATATGGCCTGACACTATTAAAGGAGAACCATCTTTCCAACATTATTTGTTCACTTAATAATTGTGCTGAAATCAAGATCAATTTCAAGTTATTTACGTCAATCTATACCCACAAATTGTTGCTTTCCAAACTACCTCCAACTTGCAACTGCTGAAAACTGATGAAATAGTTACTATTTTAAGGTGATAAATATAAAAATCTATAGTATATTCTGCAAAGTTATACTAAATAAATTTAGGTTATGAAACAGCATGACACAAGTAAAAAGCAAGAATAATTTCCCAACTTAAAAACAAAGCAATACTTCCAGAACCCAATCCAGAAATTCATCCAGAATAGTGCTAAAATCAGTATTTTTGAAAATGTCTAAGAGTTCTGAGAGAATTAACACATTTTCCCCTTCATGAACAAGACCATATATTGACAAGCATATTGCTAGACCTGCCTCAGAAGTAGGACTGGACAACTCTCAATTTTGCCTCATTTTTCAAAATGGTTTTGATCTGGTTTTGATGCAGTCTATAAACCATTTTTAAAATAAATGCATAAAAATGATTCCATTTTATGCACCTTTTAACGAACACAATTTGTACAACATACTTTTCCTAGTTAAGTACATGGTTTGCTACTGTTCCTCTTGAAGGACAACATCAGGGAAACATAAAAAAAAAATCCACACATCTTTTCTAAAAAAGAAAAACATTATTTGGCAAAGCCTGGTCTTAGGGTCTGAAGGCACTCCTTGGAGGAGCCATTATCAAGATAATGATCTGATGGACAAAAAACTAAAGTGTCTTATAGTCATTTGAACCAGTTTTTCTAGGAACTAGATGACAGCCTAAGATATTGGCTAGGTATCACTAAGGAGAGAGATTTACATGTCTGCATCCCTTTATCTTCAAAACAGTTCAGCTAAGTGAGAAAAAGCGTCTGGGAAAATGTTCTAAATTTCTAACCAGTTTAAAAACAAGACAGTAATTAAGCCTTTTCCTGTCTCTTTTTAAATAGGGGAAGTAAATCCAGATTTAATCACCTTGATTCACTACCATCATGCATAACAGAAAGGTGTCTGTACATTTGTATGTGTGTGTATATTTGTGTGTGTGTATATTTGTGTGTGTGTATATATATACACATATACATATATACACAAACATTATTTAAATACTATAACTTTACTATTACCATAGGTATACTCTACCAACAGAGTAGGGTACTCCACAGAATAAGGTTTAGTTGTGAAAACCACCTATCAGTGGGGATTTGTTTAAAAGTGTGGACAAAATGCAATTCAGTGAAATCAGCTGAAACATTATAATCACTCTTGCCATGAAAGAATCACTTAGCCTCATTGTTAAACTAAACAAAGGTTACTAGGTTACCATTCCTGGTTTTTAAAGCTTTAAAACATGATTCTTGCAATGATTGTGCAGGCAAGAACAGACATGAATAAACATATTGTACAGTGTAAGCCTTTTGTATAGTAGCTGCTAGTCCCCAAATTCCAAAGATTTTTCTAGAATGAAATGTTGATTTAAATATTGTTGCTATTTAATGCAATTATGTGATGAACTAGAGACATCCTGAATGCTCCCTTTAGTTATCAAAAATATCAACTCATGCATTATCTGGTATGGCACTCTTATGAAGGTGGGATGGAATATTAATAAGACAAACAGATGAAGCGTGGTATATAAAAAGAGCAGGCTACAATAATAGAGAGAAAAAAGAATTTTAGCTGGAATGTTTGTAAATATATTCATTTAAGCCTACAAACATTGGATACTTTTTCAAGGAATAAATGAGAGATAGAGAAATGATGGATACTAAACACGATGTGTAGTTTGGGATCCCACTTGATATTTTACAAAATAGCTTGTTTTAATGTGTATGTATTTAACTGCAAAGCACCCTGCTGACTGAATCACAGTTTGAATTCCTAGTAATAGCACAAATAAATATGAGGGAGTGCCTCTCTCCAGTAAGGTCCAGCTAAGTGGGAGAACTTTGAGTCCCTTCAATTAAACTATGTCATCTAACTAGGCCTGCAGAGATGTGTTCTCTGTATCACATTACCTGCCCCCTGGAATATTTCTGCTCCAAAGCAGAAGGGCTTCCATTGTGATGAAACACACTAAAACCTAACTATTCTCCCAGGTCCTGTAGGGCATTGGGTGATCTCATTACAGGATTTTGTTGTGTCCTGTATGTTCTCTGAATGTATATCATCCGTTTCTTTACAGAATTTCATTGTTCTAGCATCTGAAGTCAATTGGAGCCAGGTAATCTTTAAATTTAAGAAAGGAAGGAGGAAAGTACACACAATCATCATTGTGTTATTTCTCAGCATATTAATTTTTCCAGAAACTGGAAAAAGTTGTTTTCAGAAAGTACAGATGTGATTGAGCTATTTCTTTTCAATTTGGTTGTGTTTTTTTTAAAAGGTACTTTGTTATTACTGGTAAAGAAACAGACATTAAATTTGCAGGCATATTGTTTGAAAGAGATAAACATCACAGGTAGTCATCAATGTACAACCATTTGTTCAGTGACTGAAACTATGGGGGCACTGAACAAATGTTAGTTACACCTGTTGCCTGAAGTTGCACCTCTTTACTTTCCGTTCACCACATATCCCATGAGAGACAAGAATCTTTTGGAGCTGGAAATAATCTTTTGTAGCAGAAAAAATTCCATTGTGGGAATAGATCTTTCCTTATCTGATCTTGTATGGAGATTTGTGAATGATAAAGAATGTCCTATCATGTTTTTTTATAGAATTAAAAATAAATAAAGAATGTAAGGAAGATCCTGTCTTTAGCGATATTAGAGATATATTTACCTGGTTAACATGGATTAAATTTAAGACAAATCTGCATGTTATTTAATAAAATTCAAGACTTTTTAAAAATTAATTTGTATGGCTGCTGATCTTGCAGAGTATCTTTGAGTGGCAAACAGAGTTTAAAAACATCAATATAAATAAAAAACAATATATAATAATAAAGAGGATTTCAAAAACATTCTATCAAAATTGTTCTACATTGTTACAGTCATATTATTTAAAAATCTGGTGAACGGATATAATGAGCTATATTAGTAGTTCATTTGCTTTTTCACTTCTAATTGCATTACTGCAACACTGGGCACTATCTAACAAAATTCAATGGTGAAAAAAGCAAGGTTCTACATTTAGGCAAGAAAAACCAAATGTACAGGTATAGTATAGGGTGTACCTTGCTCAATAGTAGTAACTGTGAGAGGGACCTCGGAGTCCTAGTGGACAATCACCTAAATATGAGCCAGCAGTGAGCTGCAGCTGCCAAAAAAGCCAACACAGTGCTAGGCTGCATTAACAGAGGGATAGAATCAAGATCACGTGAAGTATTAATATCACTTTACAATGCCTTGGTAAGGCCACACTTGGAATACTGCATCCACTTTTGGTCACCGCGATGTAAAAAAGATGTTGAGACTCTAGAAAGAGTACAGAGAAGAGCAACAAAGATGATCAGGGGACTGGAGGCTAAAGCATATAAGGAATGGCTGCTGGAATTGGGTATGTCTAGTTTAATGAAGAGAAGGACGAGGGGGGACATGATAGCAGTGTTCCAATATCTCAGGGGCTGCCACAAAGAAGAGGGAGTCAAGCTATTTTCCAAGGCGCCTGAAGGCAGGACAAGAAGCAATGGGTGGAAACTAAGCAAGGAGAGAAGCAACCTAGAACTAAGGAGAAACTTCCTGACAGTTAGAACAATTAACCAGTGGAACAACNGATTAGGTTAATAAACATTATGGTAGGTGTGTACTGGGGAAGCAAATGGGATGGGGATTTGAGAACAGCACTCCTGGCTTTGCTTTGGAATTATTAATATTCATATGCCTGCTTAAATAAAACAGGATATATAAATATAAAAAAGATGAAAAAAATATTTACCAGTTTTTGGCCTGAATGACCCATACAAAAAAATAAACTCTTACTAGATTTTCAATTTCAATAAATCTTCAGTCGCCATAGAAAAAGATGAGCAATATTCTGTTCAGAATGATTTAGTTTTCATATTAGAGACTTTTATCAGACAAACATCATTCATCATGGGACTCCCGATCAATTACACAGAATTCTTGATCTGTTAATTGCCAAGGATTCAGTAACAACTTAGTTTTTATTGATGGAATTGCAAGAAATGTGAAGCAGATTAAAAACGACACATAAATGAGAAAGTTTATGTAATTTAACACTCTAGAATGTAATTGAAAAGGATCGTGCAGAGTGATTCAAACTCTTAATGTGGATCTACTATATGATCAAAAGGCATATTTCGTGATTTAATTTCACACACACACACACACACACACATATTTAAAACATTTAAACTATGTATGGTATGAATGTTTACAATGTGTCTATCTACTGGACTTAAATAATATATGCAAATTACTTTCTAGCAAACTTTTAGGTAGCACAGATTATTGCTCATCAGAGAACAGCACTATGAAAATCCCTTTCTTATAGCAGAGGCAGGGTATTTCATAAAGGGTATATTTCTCCCATTCATTCAAGAGGCAAGGCTAGAAGCTTCTGATGCTCCTTCCTGTGACAGGAGGTCATTTTCTCACTTTCAAAATGACCAACTGGAAGGAGAACTTAAAGAAAGAACACATGAGAAAAATAAAAATAAAATCAACATATGATACTATTTATAATTTGTTGCCTTGACTGATAGATAGATAGATAGATAGATAGATAGATAGATAGATAGATAGATAGATAGATAGATAGATAGATAGATAGATAGATAGATAGATAAACCTTTATTGTCATTTTTTACTGTGGGCACAATAGCACACATTAAAAATGAAATTTAGTTGCTTGCTCTCTAAGTGTACAGATACACATACTCTAAGTGTACACATACACATACTCTAAGTGTACACATACACAACACACATTTAAACATACTATATACAACATATGTATAGACCTACACCCTTACATATAAGTAACATATAAATATTAATCACTGTCCATCTTGAATACATAACGGAAGGAGGAAACTTGAGAGTTCACAAGGTTAATACTGTATTGGAACAAAACTGTGACTGAATCTGGATGTTCTGCTTTGGCTACCGCAAAGCCTCCTCCCAGAAGGTAACAAGGAAAACAGGTCGTGAAGAGGATGTGTAGTGTCCCAGACAATCTTGCGGACCCTGCTCAAGCAACGCTTATGTGCTATGTCCTGGATGGAAGGGAGGGAACTGCCAATGATGACGCTCTAATATGTGGCATTTTTATTCCTTTTTAAATTAGACTGGTGGATGCCCTCTCTTCATTGCAGAAAATGACCTTCATAATAAGACCAATGTATCATGTTTCTTACAGTGTAGCCAGGATATTCTACAGTAGAGTATACCAGAACTATCCATGAGGGTGGAAGCTCATTCAGAAGACCCCTAATCTCAATTAGCAATCTTTTTTTTTTGGCAGACTCTCTTGATGAAAGATTTTATTTAATTTCAAGCTAAGTCTGTAGTATTTAATAAAGCCGTAACATAGATGACCATGTGATAGTCCTATCTCCAGGAGATGTTAGTATTGAAGATAGCCAACATGGAAGGGTTCACTACAGTAATCCTTGACTTACAACAGTTCATTTAGTGACCATTCAAAGTTACAACAGCATTTAAAAAAACGACTTATGACTTTTTTTTCTCAGATACCACCTTTCCAGCATCCCCATGATCATGTGATCAAAATTCAGATCCTTGGCAACTGGTTCATTTTTATGACCGTTGCTGTGTCCCAAAATCATGTGATCATCTTTTGTAACCTTCTGACAAGCAAAGTCAATGGGGAAGCCAGGTTCACTTAACAACTGGATTATTAACTTATCAACCGCAATGATTCATTTAATAACTGAGGCAAGAAAGGTCCTAAAATGGGGCAAAATTCATCTAACAAATGTCTACTTAACAACAACATTTTGGGCTCAATTGTGGTCATAAGTCGAGGACTACCTCTATTACCAATGGAGCAAGGTTGTTCTACGTCTTGTAGCTTGCTTGATTACAGGATTTGATTCACCTGCATATCATGGTCAGTTAGTGCAGCTCTGCTTCGAAGTTGAGCTGTTGAAAAAGTTAATAAGAGCCTATTGGAGATTGCAAACTCTTCTTCTTTTCTCAGGTAGACATTGATAGCCTATATAATGTCTGTTTTATTAGCACATTATTAGGATAGCATATTTGAAACATTAGGATCTGCTCTATGGTTTTACTGCAAATTCTAGGTGGAGAGCTGGATCTGCTCAATCTTCATACTTGGGTCTAGATCAGGGGTCTCAAACTGCCGGCACACGGGCCAGATGCATCATCCAAAAACCGTCCCGATACATTGCACGATGTCACGTGACGTCGTGAGTTTGACATGTCTGGTCTAGATGATGATTACCTGTCATAGAGTTAGGAATTTCATAAAAATGCAGGCTGTCCAGTCCCTTGCATAGAAGATGTGAAACAAAATGGACAAAAGCATTTAATATGGTGAAATGTGTTCCATCGCTGATATATTCAGTAGGTAGTTTATGGCCTACAGAATTGGATGGCATTTGGTCAATTTTTGTGAGGTGGAAGATGGACTGAAACACTAGGAAAATTTGTTAAAGTTTATAATGTAACAATGTAGGTCAGGGTCCCTAACTTCCAGTCCGTGGACTGGCCAGCAACTGGGCTGCACCAACAAGAGAAGCCCCATCCGCGGGATGCAGGCAGTATGCAAAACCACACCTCCTTTGGTCCACAGAAAAATCTTTCGCCATGGCACCAGTCCTTGGTGCCCAAAAGTTGGGGGCCTCTGCTGTAGGCCATTGTTTGGAACCTGTGCATTTGATACCATGAGGGACCATAGGTGGGCAAATTGTTAGCCTCCTCCAGAGTGGATTTATTGTTTGCATCTCCATTTTTGTGAACAAGAAAAACTCATTCTCTTTAGTTCAAATTTAGCCAGATCTGAGGTTCAGGCCTCTGCCACCACTCCCAGGTTTGTGTTGTCTGTTTGGGATGAAGTAGGGGTAAAAGGATTATGTAGCATGGGCTGATGTCCTGCTACCTCTTCCTTCATATTTTTACTTGCTAGAGACTTGGCTTTCTTTCACTCTTTATTTCATTTAGGACATTGTCTAAAGCCTCAAAAATAATTTACTTCCAACATGAGGATTGATTTTTACAAGAATCCATGTTCTTTATGATGTGGTTTGCAGTTCAAAAAATAAATTCAAATGTACCAATATTTGGGAAAACATCCCAAATGAATATATTAGAGACTAGGACAAACAAGGCTGGCTTAGTGGAATTTTTCCTTGGGGAAAAAGTCTTTAAAAAAATGTAATCACAATTTTTATCCAAACATTACCTGAACTTCAATCATTATATCACAACTTGGATATACTTGAGTAGTAACCATATATTATCAATATAATATTTACAACTTGTGTGAGAAATTCTGTAAAAATTAATGTTTTACCTCAATAAAATAACTACATTCTGAGATGACAGTCCTTATTGCTCCCAATGTGATTTTGAGGTATGTCACACTATGCACTATTTTTACTAGAAACATCAATCAAAATCTTCCCTAGGAAGTTATTTCTAAATGTGTTCAATGGTTATGAAAATTTGACATTTTCATCAAAAATATAATTCAAAAAGGTTATTATTCTGTGCCAATGTCTTTCTCCATATCAGTTCTGTTAGTACAGCCATGGCCAGCAAAAGAAAAAAAAATCACATCAAATAATTCATTGCCCCTGTATTTGTTGACATATTTACAGGTTGACAAGCAATTACTGACAGCATGATGAAAGAAGACCTTGGAGCTGTACCATTTAATGGTATGAAAGTTTAGAAGATTGCCACCAAACAATCTTTAGCCTCATTTTATAGTTAACAGGCTTACAGTACTATCATGCTACTGTGGAATCAGATAGAAAAACAATCTAGCAACAGTCCCAAAGTTGCTTTTTCAAAAGGCAACTTCTTTGTTTTTCCTTAAATACATTTCACTGCTCATTCAAGAAGCTTCTTCAGTTATGGCTGAATGGTGGAGAATGGAAGGATTTATATTCTTTGCAGGCATCCTGTTGTTGGTACTCTCTCTGAGAATCGTTGAGGTCACTTGGAGGTTTATCTGTGCCCTCAGAGTCACCTAAATAGTGCAAATGAGTGTGGAATCTTGGAAAGGACTGTGTTGTAAACAGGAGATAGGTGGAGTCATCCCTCCCTTTGTGTTGAGAGAGGGCTGTTCAATTTTGACATAGATGGCCTCTTTGACCCCTTTCAAATCAGTGGTCCTCTCTGTCCAGAAAGTGGAGTTTGCTCTCTTCAAAAGTGTGGTCTTTGTCTTTCAAATGCAGATTGAGTCCTGAATCTTGTCCTGATGTTCTCCTATGTTGTGCCATGTCAAACACTTCACTAACAAAACAAAGAGGTTACATGTCTATACGTATAGAGTGACGTAATAAAAGGTGTATAGTGTAACGAGTCAAACACAGACTTATAAAATAGGAACCTCACCTGTTCAAGGACGGAACACACAAGAACACAAATTTCACACCATGTATGTTGTATTGGTAGGAAATCCTTCTCCCTGGTTTGAAACGGGTCTATGGCTATGAGTTCATTGTATTTAAAAGCAAAGATTAAACATCTTCAAGAAGAGACAGGTTTTGAACAGGGTTTTGAAAGAAGGGGAAAATAAAGGTTGCACTTTTTTGCCAGGTAGTTGTTTTTTAATTAATCTAGAATTCTATTCCTTCTTTGAAGGGTATTATGTTTTTAATATTAATGGTATATTGATACTACAAAATATCTGAGAACATCTTTGATTTTACATGTTGAAAGAAATGTTTACAGAACACTATTTAATTTCTAACCAATATTAGAAATAGGTATCATTAAAGTTAGGAAAGAAGCAAAATTTGAAGACAAACAAATTTTACAGATAGTCCTTTAGTTATGATCATTGTGGTTGCAAGGTCAAGGTACCACAACTGGATTCTATTTTATAACTGTTTTTATGGCTGTCATAAAGCTACTGTGGTAGTTAAGTGAACCACACAGTTATTAAGTGAATCACATGCTCATTAAGCAAATCTAGTCCAGCAAAAAAGCCAGAAAAAAGTCACAAATCAGGGTCATGTGATCACAGAATGCTACAACTGGTTTGTCTATGGAGATTCTCAGTCATCCAGATCATTATTGTCCCCAAAAAATTTTTTTCAAGAGGCAACTGGATTTTCCTGTTTTTCTTTGAAGACATTTCACTTCTTATCCAGCTGACTGGATGGTGGGGAATGGAAGGATTTATACTCCTTGCAGAAAGCTGGTCATTTGCATTTTTTTAGAGAGTCATTCAGGCCACTTGGAGTTTATCTGTGTCCTCAGGGTCACCTGAGTAGTGCAAATGGGTGTGGAGCTTTCTTGGAACTGCTGAAATGATTGTGTTGTGGAGCTGTGCTTTCTGCAGGATGTTTTCTACCGTGTCCCTTCACTGTTGAAGGCAGGCACAGGCTGTTGGTGATGAGTTTGTGTTGTCTGCATCTCAAACTCAAGCGCAAATGGTTCTTTTAGTCTGCAATTTTTGGAAATCCGTTCATACTCCCACACCATTCGAAGGGTCTTCATCCCAAAGCGCATAGCTAAATGTCTATGGAGATTCTCAGCCATCCAGGTTATGGCTGTCACAAAGTTCCTTTTTCAAGAGGCAACTAGATTTTCTTGGTTTTTTTTGAAGATGTTTCGCTTCTCATCCGATAAGAAGCGAAACATCTTCAAAGAAAAACAAGAAAGTCCAGTTGCCTCTTGAAAAAGGATCTTTGGGCTGTAACTGGTTGTAAATAAAATTGGTTACTAAGCTCCTGAAATGTGATTACATGACTATGAGAGGACAGCAGTCATAACTTCAAGAATGGTTAATAAGTAGCTTTTTTTGAAGTCCATTGTAATTTCAAAGAGTTATTAAATAACTAATCATAAGGACTACCTATATTTCAAGAACCATAGTTTCATATTTTTTCCAATCTTTTCCAATAAAAAGTATATTAGAATATTCTTTTAATTTTTTTTTAAAAATCCAAATTAAGGCAGAAATGAGCCTAAACAAAACAGTATTTGAAGAAGTGAAATGGCTGATTTTTTTTCATCCCAGATTAAATTTTATGCATGGTAACTTAAAGTACTAAAATAAATTCAAACGAGCTATTATAAATTATTTTTTCCTAGCAAGTGTCTATAGAAAATCAAAACTAAATTAAATTTATTTTCATTCCATTAACCGAGCTCACCTTTCTGACAGTGTTAGCAATCAAAAAGAAAAAAGAAAAAGGAAAAAAAAAGAAAAGAAAACTGAAGTCTTTTTACAATCAACATAAGCATGGAATTGCATTATTCCTGTCTCCCTGACAACCTGCCAAATTTCATGACCCAAGAAAATTCCCAACTGAGTTGCTGATCCAGGTGTTTAATAATTCAGTGATCTGTTCCTTTTTGGGAAAAATGTCATTTGTCATTAATGACTAAAGTACCACCAAACAGCTCTCTGTCCTCTCTCAATGTGCCAAGTGTGATGCGATGTCAGTTTTGTTAAATTAACTAAATCACTTCAGATGCCTTTCAGTGGAAGAACTATGGCAACAAAGGATAAAAGAATCACCTCCACAAAGTGCCAGTTCTTTCCCTTAATATCTCAAAACATAATGGTATCTTATCATTCAACATACTATTTGCATGTTTTTTAAATGTTAACTTCCAATCAGTTAAAAATGAAACAGTTTGCTATTAAGTCAACTTAATTTAATGAGTTATAATACTCCTGAGGCATATTAAAAACACAAAGTACCTAATTAAATTAGGTATGAGATGACTTAGATAATTAGATAACTTACATACTTCAGATTTAACCTCACAGGCTTTATCCTACATATAGGTGGCCAGTGCTCTAACCTACACCAACATAACAGAGCGGGATTTAATATTTAATAATTTGTGAATTAAAGTCAAACACTAATAACTTAAATAAAACAATGGTCATGGGGAAAATTATTTTTTTAAAGGTTTCCATGGACAATGGAGGCAAATATGATCCTACAATTTGCTTAAAGAAAAGCAGATAGACTCCTGATGATAAACGAGATATCATTTGCACAATAACTTCAGCATAGAGAGAGGAAAAGTAAAGCTTTAATTGCAGAAATTACTGAACAAAATTAGGGGAGAGGATAGGCTTAAGATGCAAGTAAAGAAAGTCTGGAAGGGAAGGGAAGGGGAGTATTCTTTATTGGCCAAGTGTGATTGGACACACAAGGAATTTGTCTCCGTTGCAGAAGCTCTCACTGTACATGCAAAGCAACGGAAACAAAGCAAAGCAAAATATGTATCAAAGTGACCGTAGAAATACAGCTAAATCTGTACAAGTACAGCTAACTACTGTATACTGCTATATTTGACACCTATCGCTTACTGAATTTCTCAGTTGAACATCTATTATATCAGGGCTTTTCAACCGGTGGTACGTGTACCACTTGTGGTACTTTGCCACATGGCAGGTGGTACGCGATTGCTAGCCAAGTGTAGCAGGGGAGGGGAATGAGTTGAAGCGAGCCAAGCCTGAGGGAGAGGCAGCTGCAGCTGCAGGACTGTCTGGGCTCAGCAGAAACCTCAGGAGCCGGCAGGGCTCCAGCTGATTGGCGCTTCCAGAAACAGCGTGGAGCTGGAGGTGAATTGAAGAAAAAGGGGGGGGGGAGGAGAGGAGAGGTTATAAAAGTACGTGGTTTTGGTGGGGGGAGGGCAAAAAAGACAACAGGAATGGTTTAATCTCTTTAAACAAATGTAATTAGTTTTACCCGTTTTAATTGAGTCTGTCTGTGGCTTTTAGAAAGTTTTCTTTGAAGGTAAACAGGCTTAAAGCTAGAGCTTTTCGCAATTGCCGGAGCCTTTCAAGTCTAGAATTGCAACATTGTGACACACCTGAGGCAGCTTAAAGAGAGAGAAAAAACGGAGTTTGTGTTTCTTTATTTTCTTGCTTTGCACTTGATTCCTGTGTCTTTAAGGGTACAGGGAAGGGATTGGGGGGTGCATTCTTTCTACATTGTGGAAGAGCTCAGAAGGGCAAACCAGCTAGCTCAGGAGTCTACAAACATAGCCACTTTAAGACCTGTGGACTTCAACTCCCAGAATTCCTCAACCAGCCATGAGGGTAGAGGAATTCTGGGAGTTGAAGTCCACAAATCTTAAAAGTGCCAAATTTGAAGACCCCTGAACTAGCTGGTAGTGGTTCATATTAATAAAAATGGATAAATTCATCATACATTTGTTAGTGCAAAGGGGAAGTGATTCAGCAAAGGAACAGCCACCGAAGAAATTAAAACTGTACTTTTTTTCTTTTTTTCTACAGTTTGTAAAATTTTATTAGATTATAGAATAAAATACAAAAATGCAAAAGCAAATAGTAGGACACAGTGGGGAGGAAAAAGGGGGGAAAAGAACAGACTTCCTCTGTTGCAGTAGAAGGAAGCATTAACATTGAACCTCAACTTTTTACTTTCCCATAATATTATAAACTTGCCATTTCTATAATAACAAATTAATCTAATCAGTAAAAGCCAAAATCCCCCACTTTTTTTTTGAGTCATCAATTTTTTGACACCTTGCTAAGCACTGGTGATACTCAAATACTGTCATGTCCTAAAAGTAGTACAATCTGTGAAAAGGTTGAAAAGCCCTGTATTATATATACCTGAGTAAAAGATTCCAACAGAAAATGTTTTGGAAATTATAGATATTACAGAGGCGTAGAAGTTTTAGATAAAAGTGATGCATCTCAATTCATCCCAGTCTACAAAGGGATCTGATTTATCCCTTTATTCCTACATATATCCTTTATCCCTATATAGCAAGCCACCCAATTTGTTGCATTAAATCATATAATAAAATATTCTGTTTCATGAGAAATAAACTGAATTTGTTTAACTACAAAGTACTATTCTAAACTCTGTCCCCAATATACCCAACTGGTGGAAATAATGTCATGAACCTGCCTTTATCTTTTTCAAATCATGAAAGTTCTTTTCCTTTGCTTTATAGAAAATCTCTTGCTATTATTTTGTTTTTCATATCTAATTAGAAAACACAAACTAGCTGTTGACATCATTCAAGGATTTATACTGCACTCGATAATTACTTATGTCTAATTCTTCAAGTCAAATTATTCAACAGTGGGGGAAGCCTAAACTCTACCCCTCCTCTCCCCTTATCTTTATTGTTTAGGTCTGACATGACTGAGGCTATTTTTATTCTTGGAGGAATCAAATAAAAGAAACCGTGTTCACATAGCACTATTGGTCAGCTGTATATATGAACGATATAATTGGTAGATTGGCTCTGAGATGCTGTTGAAATGTTCAGTGTTATGATAAACATTAATGTTCATTGATTGAAGGGATCCTTATTTTCATTTCTTGGCATGGGCATACTGAAACCAAAATGTACTCAAACAAATATCACCATTAGACATGTCAGCTATTAAGCAAATGCAAACAGCAAGGTACATTACTATAGCTGGTTCTATTCCTGACCCTTACTGGGTTTGGTAAAAGTTCATAGAAGAGCAACTAAGATGGCCAAAGGCCTGGAGACTAAAACATATGAAGAACGGCTGCAGGACTTGGGTTTGGCTAGTCTAAAGAAAAGAAGAAACAGGGGCAACATGATAGCAGTATACCAGTATCTGAGGGGCTGCCACAAAGAAGAGGGGGTCAAATTATTCTCCAAAGCACCAGAGGGCAGGATAAGAAACAATGGTTGGAAACTGATCAAAGAGAGAAGCAACCTGGAATTAAGGAGAAAGTTCCTAACAGTGAGGACAATTAACCAGTGGAACAGCTTGCCTCCAGAAATCGTGGATGCTCCATCACTGGAGGTTTTTAAGAAGAGACTGGACAGTCACTTGTCTGAGATGGTATAGGTTCTCCTGCTTGAGCAGGGGGCTGGACTAGAAGACCTCCAAGGTCCCTTCCAGCTCTATTCTAGTCTATCTGTATTCTGCCATTAGTTCTGAAGTGAATATAGGAAGACATTCCTGGGACACTGAAGAAATGGCTTAGAGTAGCAGCTAGACTTGCTGAATAAAGCTTTAAAAAAACCTGGAATTTTCAGAAGCTACATGTGTACATTTTCATTTATCTCAGCTTACTTGTTACAGACTAATTGTCAACTTCAACCATTTTATTTAACACTGATCTCATAACTATAGTTTTCTGAACTTGTAAAATAAAACGTATGTATATTAAAACAGTATCTAACACAAATTATTGTGATAAATTACAGATATTGTTTCCTTCCTGTCTAGCAGCATCCTAATGGGTTTTACATTTCAAATCACTGGCCTGCAACTTTATCTATCTCCTTCAACTCCTTTTAAATCTCTTTGTATTTTCAAAAAGGTGGAGGCCCAGGTCTTGGTTGTATTTCTAAAGGTTGTAGAAGTCAATCATACTTCTAAGTCCATCACACTGGTATCTCTTGAAACCAGTACAAAGTATGACTCAAAATCTTGCTAAAATCAAGGTGAAATTTCACATGTGATTTTTCAGATATCCCACTAGCAGAAAATGCAGAAATATGCTTCACAGATTTCCACTCTTCATGAGAGAAACCTGTTCCTATGCTCCAACGTATGTAGAGTATATATTTCACTCTTAACAATCTTCCTAAATTTGAAAAGCATTGATGTTCTAATCCAACTAGAAAGATTAAGAATCCTATAGCACAGTGATGGCGAACCTTTTAGAGACCGAGTGCCCAAACTGCAACCCCAAACCCACTTATGCATTGTCAGGTGCCGGGTGGGTGTGGCCCATTGGCTGGGTGTGGCCCATTGGCTGGGCATGGCCAATTGGGTGGGCATGGCCCATTGGCTGGGTGTGGCTGTGGTGGTAATGGCAGACTGGGTGGGACTAAAAAGTTCAAACAATCAATTCCAACTTTGCAAGATCTTTTTTTCCCCCGCAAGAAGTTGAAATTGACTTGTTAATTGGACCTTTTTTTTTTTTGCACATGGCGGCGGAGGCCTAAAGCAAAAAGGCCTAGGACTGGGGTGACGGTGTGCGTGCGTGCCCAGAGCGAGGACTCTGAGTGCCGCCTCTGGCACCCGTGCCATAGGTTCGCCACCACTGCTATAGCAGTTCCAGAATAGAAACCTTTTTAAAGTATTTGAGACACTCCATATTTCTTCAGTCCTTTTTTTGCTTACAAAAGTACCTCCAGGATATAAGTATACTGTAGATTCTTTGCAGCTCACTAATGATATCAAAAAAACATCATGTGGGTAAAAGCAAGGAAGGGTTCACAGGTTTTATACTTTAGCTGGAAGAGCTGCTGAGTCACCTTCCCAAGGCTGTGATTGGTGGCACCGATGTCCTGCAGGGAACGGAATATTGAATGATCCCAGCGGTGACTAGAAAGTCAAAGCAAGGACTTTCTTCAAGAGCCACAATAGCTACAAGGAAACAAGACTTAGGTTTATCCTTCTTGAAAGGAATATAATTATTTTCTCTTTATGTGAGCGAACATAGTGATGACATTGGGAAGTTTTCCAGTGGTTCACTGAGGTACTGGCTTGCTTGCAATGACTCTTGACATTCTATAATGCTGAAGTTCTAGTGCATAAAAGAGAGTTGTTACATGGTATGCTGAGGAACACCCACCACTACACCTGCATAGCTTCATTATGGACCAACTGAAGCTTCTGGATGGTCTTCAAGGATAGCCCAGGGCATATTGCTGTAATCAAGCCACGAGATGATCAAGGCATGATGACTGTTTCAAAAGCCTTCTATTGAATACCCACCACCATTCAGTCTCAGTAGGATTGAGTTGGTCAGTTCCTTCCCTTCCAGGGCTTTCAGGCAATGGGACGGAATCTCAACAGAGGCACTTGATTAGCTTGGGTATCATGAGCATACTGGTGATCCTAAACTACAAATCAGCAGATTAATGCATCTGGCAATTTCATTAAGAGAAGATCCCACACCCATCCTGTTTATGGCATTCGTTCATTTTTATCTACTTTTTGGTTTATTTTAATTCTTAAAGTTGAATGTTTTTAATGCTCTTATTGTTTTGAATTACACTTTTATATTGTTATAAGCTGCCCAGAATCATTTGACAATGAAATGGGCAGATTGGAAAATAAAGGACGAAGTGGTCCCAGTAGTGGAAGGAGCACTCAGGGATGTGAATTCTAAACTGGAAGAACGGCTCCAACAGATTCCAGGAACAACATCAGAACTCTCTGTCCAGAAGAATGCAGTGCCAGGAACAGCTAGGAATCCTGGGAAGAATCCTCAAACTTGCAGGCCTCTGATAGGGGACCTGAGATTGAGGAAGACACAGACCACCCATAAGATCGAGAAATGAATTTTTATATGTTTAATATAAATATATAAATTTAGATACTGAAAAAGTTGGAAGAGTGAATAGAAGATAGGTACCCACAAAGGAGGAGCCAAGAGAACAATCTCTCCCAGAGCACCAATCTTGAATGGAACTGGCCTCTATGAAAGGAAGACAATCACCATAGAACAGTTCCCACAATCCCTACCATTAAAAGCAGCTGAGGTATCTTCCAAACATATGCATCCAAACAAATATTGCATGTTTTTCTGTCCAAATCTTAGATCTTCCCACTTTAGCTCAACATAATTGCTCTTCTGAATGAACAGTAATCGTGTTAATGATTTAGAGTTGTTTTTGTTGTTAAGAATTGTATTACCATACCCTCTCTGAAATAAAAAGCTAGGTTCTTAATCCACCTACATACTTAGCATAATTATGATGGGCAAACGACTAGATAATGGGTTGATTTTACTTCTAAGTAGCTTGTCTAGGTCTACTGTTTAAACAAGCTGAAAAATATCATTAAAAGTAATCAAGATAATGCATAAGCTACATCTCTGACAAAGATCAATTTGATTTCTCCTCTGAGGACTGAGAACTGGCAGAGGAGGAAGTGGCACTATTTCAGAGAACCGAAGAAAAGGGGAAGCTTCCAACTGTAACACAATATATCTGGCTTGAAATTGGAAGAGTCTGGAATGCCTTCAAATGGACGAAAGTGAAGCCATATGCATACATAGGAAGCCATATGTATTCAGAACCTCAGGATCCAATCTAGGGGAGAAAAAATATCTAAGGAGAGAAAGGCCAATTATAAAAAAAGTCGTGGGGAACTGGAAGTTCAGCAGTTATACATTTCTGATCCCAGTACTCAATGTGGTCTTATACCCACAGTCTTAATGTTCTGTGTATGAAAATTAGTTGTATATTTTGGTTCTTGTTTCCTGCATGAGTGCGGATCTTCCTTGTGATCTCTTGTCTTTTCCCCCCTGGCTCTTATTGACTACTCTTTACTCATTTCAACTGCAAAACCCAAGCAAAAGCATTCAGCACAAGGCAGGGTAACATACAACTAAGAAAACTTGAATGCACTGCCAATTTAGTTATAACAGGCCACTGAAAATTAAAACATTGCATTCACCAGATTTATATGGAGCAGATGATCCCCACCAGAAATAGGTTTGCTAGTTAAAATCCAGAGGTGAGAGGAAAGAAATAAAAAAATTGCTTGTTATTAAAGTTAAAAAGCATATAAATACAAACACAGCATCTATTCTCAAACATTAAAGCATCCATGACCTTTGAAAGGGTTGTACAGTGACTTCAAAGTTGTCCCTAGCTGTTTATACATTGTATGCATGCATAAGTGCATAGTTTCATTGGTGGTCCTAGTTAGGGTTAAAGTTAGCATGGTTAGATCATGCTTTTGAGGTTTACATCACTTATAATTTCCATCAATCACTTCAGTGATTTTAACTCCTCAGAGTGCCAGGTAATTCTGCTCAGAACACTTGTGAGTGACATTGCTTAAAATCAGAATCATATACCTGTGCTAGTTTAAATCCTAAACAACAGATGGATTAATGGAAGACAATCTACCCAGGCCTTTAGAAAATGTCTGGATTTATCTGTCTCAGAAAACAGATTACTGAATTAGATTCAATACAGAGAAAGCAAAACAGTCTAGGTTTCAACATGAATCTGTTCATGACATTGCAACTATGGCTGGCTCTCCAAATCTATACCAGTTCCCTAGCATGGCCTGTTATTTTATGTTGGGCCTGACATCATAAACATGTGGTCATAACGAAACTATGAATTATCAAACCATTCCAGATAATGAAGCTTCCATGTTTGACTTAAAGTAACACAAACCATCACCACACCTAGAGTCCTCAACACTGTACTCATTAGGTACAGCAAATTTTAAAAAATTGAGAGTCAATTATCAGCCAAATGCTGATCAGTATTATCTTGGTTTTGTAACATCTGGTATTTTTTTTTTAAAAAAAAAACAACTTTTATTTATTTGTGTTCATGTGTCTGGGTATGTACAATATGTGCCTTCAGGTTAGACCTGACTCCTGGCAATTAAACAGACATAGTTTCTTGGCAGCATTTTAAGAAGCAGGTTCTCCTTGTGTTCTTTGTAATGCTAAGAGAAAATGACCAGTTCCAAATCACCCACTAAGGCTAGACTAAACTCAGATTTCTCCATTTCTAGTCTAGAGCCCTAACCATTAGATTAAAAAAAGAGTTCCCAGCCTGGTATAAGGGGGAAAAAAATTGGTAAGGCTTTTTTTTTTTTTTTTTTGCAAACAAGGCCATAAAAAGTTGTTGCAATTTTAAGATATTTTGCAAGAATGAGCACCTTTAAAAAATGTAAATCAAAAAGGGGCTTGTGGTTAGAGGACAAAGCCAGACTAAAAGAGCCTTTAAAGAGCAATCCCTAAGAAGTTTCCTGGGTAGTTTCACAAAACTTTAAAGAAAAAGAATGTTTCTTTGCTTACAAAATTGATGAAGATTTGTTCTGACTCTACTGCTTGCAAGGCATCCTATCTGACGAAAGCATTCCCAGATGTGTGGCAAAGAGTGATTATTGTTAACTATTATAAAATATTGATGAACTAAGAAGCGCTGAAAGATTACAGAGTACCTCTGTGGCTTCAATTACAAAAGCATAAAGGCAGGAGTAAAAGAACACTTCAAGAAGGAAATACTAATGCTTGTGCCCAATACTGTCTTTGCATCTATATAAGGGCTGTGGATTGAGCAAAGACTTGCAAGAGAAAAATAAGGCATTATTATTATATTTCTCCATTTCCTCTGTTTCCCCTAGAACAGTGATGGTGAACCTTTTAGAGACCGAGTGCCCAAACTGCAACCCAAAACCCACTTATGCATCGTCGGGTGCCGGGTGGGTGTGGTCCATTGGGTGCGTGTGGCCCATTGGGTGGGCGTGGCTATGGTGGTAACAGCAGACTGGGTGGGACTAAAAAGTTCAATCAATCAATTCCAACTTTGCAAGATCCTTTTTTTCCCAGCGAGAAGTTGAAATTGACTGATTGATTGAACCTTTTTTTTTGTACACAGCAGTGGAAGCCTAAAGCGAAAAGGTTTTACAAAACCCAGCTGAAGGCCTAGGACTGGGACGACGGAGCGCGTGCCCACAGAGAGGGCTCTGAGTGCTGCCTCTGCACCCGTGCCATAAGTTCGCCACCACTGCCCTAGAAAATTGTTCTAAGATAGTAAGGTTATCTTGCGAAAAAGTTTGGGAGACCGTATGCAGCAGGGGTCTTCAAACCTGCCCCTTTTATGACTTTGGACTTCAACTCCCAGAATTCCTCAGCCAGTGTCTGTCCAAAGTCATAAAGTCCAAAGTCATAAAAGGGCCAAGTTTGAAGACCCCTGCTATACAGATTACAATGGGAAGGGGAAATTGGGAAAACATGGTTTTCTGTTCTTCAGTGGGAAGCCTCTATTGTATTAATAATTTAATTAATAAACCAAAGGCCAGCAGCAAATTAATTGTAAGACAGACATCTCTAGAAAAAGTAATGCTGCATAACAGTTGAAAATACGAATTAATACAAAAGGTGGCTTTTTTACCTTTTTTTCTTGTATGAGATTACTGGAACAAAATACCGTACTGTAGGTGGCAAGGATAATCCTTTACTTTCAGCAGCCCCTGGGGTTTCAAATAGAACTATATCATCTGATTACTTCAACCCACTTTGAAGCTGTCATCTAGGGCTTCAAATGCCCATTTACTAACTGTTCAGCTGCAGAAGAAATGTATATAATTGTTTAATATGTAAACTATGAACAGAGATAGTATAAATATTCTAGAGTTCATAGCTCAGGCTAAAGGAGATGTTTATTATTCAAAAAGCTATCTTCACTCTTATTCTCTTGCTGTAAATTATCACAGTCCCTCACATTTTAAGCTAAATTAAAATCTAGAACAGGAAGTGGATTAACCATACACATACACACGTGTATCCTACAGATCCTATGTGCTAAGGAATATATCCTATATTCTAAGACAGTTTAACTTTTCTACTTTTCTACAGCATATATCATACCTTGCCATTTTAATAAGCATTTTTGAAATATTAAATAATACTTTTCTGTTTTCTTCAGCTCTTAAAATAACTTTGTTTTAATAACTATGATTCAGCCAACTTGTTTTCATTCAGAAATACTAATTTATCTTAATAAAATATCTCAAAATACAATCTTATCCTTTATTTATTGTTAAGATATTATAAATTAAATTAAGATTAATTCCATGCCTTAAATCAGCCTTCTACCTTATTATGAGGGATAACAGGCACTATCGTCCCTTACTAGTCCAGCTAATGACCATAGATAATTATAGAAGTAAATGCAGATAATAAAACAGAATAACAGAGTTGGAAGGGACCTTGGAGGTCTTCTAATCCAACCCCCTGCTCAAGCAGGAAATCCTATACCATTTCAGACAAATGATTGTCCAATCTCTTCTTAAAAACGTCCAGTGATGAAGCACCCACAAGTTCTGAAGGCAAGCCATCCACTTGTTAATTTTTCTCACTGTCAGGAAAATTTCTCCTTAGTTCTAGATTGCTTCACTCCTTAATTAGTTTCCATCCATTGCTTTTTGTCTTGCCTTCAGGTGCTTTGGAGAATAGGTTGACTTTCTCTTCTTTGTGGCAGCCCTTAGATATAATTGTTATCATGTCACCCCTAGACATGCAGTTCAGTCTAAATCTGGTGTATGCAATTAACTAATACTTTTAACTATTATATACCTCTGTCAAGGTTATCTTTAATGTACCCCCTTACAATTTTTGTTCCACATACTGTACAATTTCTCTTATATAGCAAGTTTTTGTAGGACCCTGATATATAAACATTTTAAATGCAATTATTCATCATCTCACCAGTGCTTCTCAACCACTTTAGCAACTTAGCAACTTTATGATGTATTTCTCTGGATTAGAAAATGTTGTGTTACAAGTAGATTTAATGTTTGCTGGACAATGTTGAGAAATTTCAACTAATGCAAAATTACATTGCCTAAGTGAATATCCATGTAACAACACTTCAGCTTGGTTATTATTATTATTATTATTATTATTATTATTATTATTATTATTATTATTATTATTATTATTATTATTATTATTATTATTATTATTAATTATTATTATTATTATTATTGATCATCGCACAGTCCGCCAGATGTTCAGACTGGATTTGGCATTTTGTCTACCTAGCGCAGTGGTTCTCAACCTTTTTAATGCCGCGACCCCAACCGGTCGTACGTCGAGGACTAAACCGGTCGTAAGTCGAGGACTAAACCGGTTGTAAGTTGAGGACTAAACCGGTTGTAAGTCGAGGACTACCCAACCGGTCGTAAGTCGAAGACTTTCCCTGCCCGGGAGCGCCGCGCATGCGTGGTTCCGCCCCCTGCGCCGGCCGAAGCGTAGCTGGCAAGCGGCAGAGATGGAGCAGGCCGACCACCAGCTGGCCCAGCCCAAGGGAGGTAAGGCATCCGCCAGAAAAGGGGAAAAAATGGCGGACAAAAAAAATTACGGACAAAAAAAATGGCGGACAGCCTTGCTTGGCGACCCCCATGAAATGGTCAATCGACCCCAAATGGGGTCCCGACACACAGGTTGAGAACCACTGACCTAGCGAGTCCTTACCAAGGACCTGGGATGATATTATTATTATTATTGTTGTTGTTATTGTTGTTGTTGTTGTTGTTGACTTGAACTTCTTGTGACAGAATGAGATAATAAAAACACTGTCTGCCATTCTAACATGTGAACTTCCAGACAATAAACACTGGGTTTGTACTCTGATACGTAAACACTGGAAAACTAAAGAGTTGGAGCAATAACTCTTTTTTCAGAAACTTTCACATTAGGGAGAGAAAGTGAAAAGGGTTTGATGTGCTGGCCAGAATAGTGAGAGTTGAGATTAAAGAGTCTGGGGAGGAAAGGAAGTTTAATAGTAAACGGATGGAATTACTATAAATTATGGAGAAATTAGGAGAAAATTATGAAAATTCATGTTCTATAATGTTCCTTCACTAATGAATGGGTAGCTGGATAAAAAAATTAAGTTGTGCAAATACTGGGAGAAAGGAGAGTAGATAGTATGTACTTTATTAAGAGGAATCAATGCTTGCCAAAAGAGATAAAACTGGCTATGTATAAAAAAACATGTTTTGGCCAAGAAAGTGAAAGTTGATGCATTAGAAGAAACATTACAATAAATTGAATTACAAAATGTTTGTAATAGAACAAAAAAAGGGGACAGGAATGAACGAACGAACGAACGAATGAATGATGAATGAATGAATGAATGAATATGGACTGAATGAATGCAGTGGAACAGAAAAGCAAATGGTGTGAAAGAAATACATTAAAATAATTTATTCTACAGAAAAAATAAATGGGAATCAAAACTCAAAATAAACATAGCAACAAAGAACGAAGGAGAAAATTGATAAAAATCATGGTTCAGTGGAGTTGGCTCATTTTCAATGAGAACTAACAAATTTAAATAACATGGATGAAGCACAGGATGATTTGGTATGTACAGTAAATAGTACTGGTATATGTTTCTTTATCTTACTTCATGCATTTATTTGGCTTACACTTTCTTAGTTCTTTTTGANCATTATTTTTTATCCCCCTTAATTCTTTCAATCTTTTTAGATTTTAAGAACATATACAAAAATAGACCTTTTCTGCATGAAAAGGTCACTGGAGTTACGTTTAAAATGGCCTTCTCTATTTCTTTAAAACAACACAAAATCCTCAAGGAATTAATCCAGGCTGTAGAGAATCTCATAGTGGAACACTAAAAATTTAGAGTTTCCTGAAGTATTAAGCAGTTTTCCCTTTTAAAATACACTCCAGTATTCAAACCCAGTGGGCTACCATATTAAATCCATTAATAGCTACTGTGGCTAGCCGTCTTGGCAACTGTATTATATGGAATAGGAAAAAATGCTTTTAGGGCACTCTTACCCTTTTCTTTATACACTTGCACTTTCACAGAAATTTCACCTCTCAGGCAGAAGCAGATGAGACTGGTGAGGAGGTAATAAATGCTACTTACCCAGAGTAAAAATAGAACTGTACCTCTGCCACCATTTACATAATAAAAAGAATACATCCAGATCAAAGAATTATGTTCTGCTATGTAATATACAGATGGCATTTTCCTTAAATTGGCACATGTCATACTGCAAGAGAAGATGAGGTTGTACACAAAGGGCCATGGAGAACTCCCACAGGGATGGCCATATGCTTTCTTTCAAGTGTAGGACTTATCTGCATATCTTGGATAATTGGATCATTCTAAAGAAGGCTTCAGCTATTTAAAGGAAGAGATAATCCGCATTTCCAGTGAGATAGCCAATTAATTTTAGATGCCTTAGAGGCTAATGAATTCTATGAATTTATGAACTCTTCCTCGTTGGAACTGAAGCATTTTACTTTTGTGGAAGCAGTATTTTGATACTAATTGCAAATGGACCGTTAGCTGGCAGAGAAATGGATAAGTATGCTCATGTTCTAAAGCACCATAGGATAATATTGTGCAGATATCTATAAAATAAGTTGACTCCTTGGGGACAGGTAAGAAAGTGAGAAAAAGGAATACAGATCCCTGGAAGGGCGCTGCTAAGTAACTGAAAGTAAACACTGATTTCTGGCAAAACTATTGTGTATTTTGGTCACATGACTGGCATACTGCAAACAGCCATAAATGCAGGTCAGTGGCTGTAGCTGATGCAGTGCAACCACAAGTAGTTAAATACAAGCTCTTTCCACCTGAGTAAAAAGGAAACCACCCAAATGGGAGAGGAAGAAAAGATCAGCTCTTAACTGACAAGATGATTCTGGAAAACTACAAGAGTAGGAAGACCAACTTGAATGTAGCATGGATCAATTACAAGAAGGCATTTGACTTTCCTGCCACATGACTGGATAATCAGATGCCTAGAAATAACAGGAGTCAGTAGAAACATCAGTAGTTTTTGTGCAAAGATGGGTGGCACAATGGATGACATAGTTGTTGGTCAATGGTGATAGATTGGGAGAAGTTAATATCAAGAGAGGGGGAATCTTTCAAGGAGACTCATAATCATCACTACTGTTTATCATTGCGCTGATTCTTCTGTCTAAAATACTGAATAACTCAGGCGAAGACTATCAAATATCAAAAACATCTTCCAGGCTAGTCCACCTACTTTACATGGGTGATCTGAAGCTGTATGAAAAATGCAAACCTAAGCCATGCTGCCATATTGTAGTTGTGGGGGAAATCGGAGGAAGGAGTATTAGGTATGTTAACTCCCTTGAGTTATTTATAAAACGAATAATGGGGGAAATAAAAAAATTGGAAGTGTTTGGATGCAATGGAAGCAAGAATGGTTTGCAAGGAGAGAAAGATAGAGGTAGGGAATGATATTGGTACAGTATGAACTAGTTTTAGCTAAGTTCCCTTTTTTAAATCCCATCTTTAATTTGTTTGATTTATGTCACTACTTATTCATTTGGTGGATCTAAATAACATTGTTTACCCTCCCAAAAGAAATAATTTGATGTTTATGGATGGATGTACATACATACATTTGAAACGGAGTGTAAGTCATGTTTGAGTAGCAGAATGGATTGATGTAAAGTGTGGCATGTTACTCTCTCTACATTATAGAAATGCGAAGTAATTCTCAAAGCTAGAATCATTCTGTGAAATGTTTCCAATTTTTGAATAAAGGACTGCCATTTGTCTATCCAAGATGTTAATAATTGTTCTACACATTCCAAAAATTTCAAATACCATTTAATAAACATGCATAATATTTACAGATTTGTCTATTTGTTACACACATATTTTCAGTAAGAAAGGAAACATTGACACAAAGGGGTCATAACTTTTTTCAAATAAACAAATATTCCTTTTTTTAATTAGATGACTCATTTTGTAATCAGATGTGCATTCATCATGAGTACAGCTACCTATGCTCTAGATTTTATTCTGTGAACTGGAGTTTTTAAAGCCAAAAATAATTTATATTCAATATCCTTCCAAAAAAGAGGAGAAAATGATAGAGGAGGAAAAGAATGTAAATAAATCTGCCAATTCCATGTGAATTCACAGATAGCCCTGGGAATGAGTTAGAATAACTATATTATCTACATTATAGAACCAAAGGAACATATACTGGCAAACTTTATTACATTGCTGTTCTTATTTTCAAATATAGGGGAACAATTTGCCAGAATTTACAGTACTTTACGATATTTATATCAAGCAAGATGTCAATTTCATTTCCAGTCTTAGGAGGATATAGTAATTATTTATTTAATTTAAAGTTTTTTTATTAGGTCTTTCATTGCCAAAGACTTTATAATGTTGTACAAAATTATTTTAAAAATAAAGTACAGTTATACCTCAGCACTCAACTGCTTCAAAACTCGTCAAATTCGGTATTCAATGTGTTTTGAAGCAGAAATCTTGTCCAAGTGCTCATCTTTCTTCCAGAAGTCGACATGCAAGGAAGAACTTGCTGATGTCGGCTGCCTTGTGACTCGCTATTTCTTTCGGCTGAAATAGTAAGTCACATGATAAATCATGTGATTTTGTTCATACCTGTTGGTTTTAGTATTCAGCATGTCTTACAGAACGAACTATCAACAAGGACAGAGGTATCATTGTACCCAATGCAAATAAAGCTAAACTATCCATAAAGGAAGATTGGTGTGGGAAAAGGTACGCTTTACAGTATACAGGTTCTTGCAGTGAACAAACTGACTTAAGTATGAAAGTAAATTGGAAAACAGGGCAATCCTGTGAACCAAGCTAGCCTTTTTTTTTCTGCCTTCAAGGCAGAGTTGATTCCTGAAACTGCCTGCAACATTTTTAGAAATAGTTTGCCCTTTCCTACTTCCTAGGACTGAGACAGAATGACTGGCCCAAGGTCATCCAGCTGGCTTTGTGCCTAAGGTAGTGCTAGAACTTCTCACCTCTCTGTTTCTAGTCTGTGGGCTTAACCACCCCCCATCAAGTGGTTCTATAAACTAACCATACCAGTAACAATTCTCACCATAGGAGACCAAACTCTAGGTATGTACAAAACATATCACTTTAATTCCAGGGTCCACTGATCCAGCTGTTCCTTGATTGGTCCATTGATTCTCCAGAAGAATATCCGCTGAACTAGGAGCAGTTCACGGTATTCCAGACATGCTGTCTTAAAAGAAGAATGTTCTGTCTTGTTTTTTTATTTTACAGTCAATTTTCCAGCAACAAGCAGTTCTTGACTTCTCATACTCCAATTAAATCCCAATGAAAGAATCAGAAGATAATTTCTCCCATAGGACTTTTTGGGATCAGAAATCATTGGCAACCCAGAGACTGTATTACAATGGAGAGATCTGTTCTGTAATATGAACAGCAAAAAGTTAAGTGTATCCACCTTGCAATCATATTTAAAAAAAATCCTCAACAGAAATGCTAAATAAACTGTTATATTTTCCAAAAAGGAAGTACAAAGGCAAAAGCCTTTTTTGAAATAACACAAAACTTTTAAAACATATTCACATGTTAATTCATATAAACCAGAGGTCCCCAACCCCCGGGCTGTGGGCCAGTACCGGGCCATGGCATGCCAGCAATCGGTCCACAAAAACAAGCAAAGCCCCACCTGCAAGATGCAGGCAACACACAAAATCACGCACCCTCCAGTACGCAGAAAAACCTCTCTCCATGGAACCAGTCCCTGTTGCCCAAAAGGTTGGGGACCTCTGATATAAACCATACTTTTGAAAACTTAAGCAAGACAAAGGAGTAGCTACCTAAGACAGGACAGCCCATTGTCCTACAGCCTTGACTCATCACCCATGCATTTCTCAAGTATAAGCTAGCAACTGGCACTTCTTATTCCTCCTTTTCTTAATTCAAAGACCTCTTCAATCTGTGTCATTTGAGCTAAAAGAGCAAGTGATATGTTGAGTGAGCTACATGTGGGACAAGAAGGATGACAAGTTGGCACTGAAGGCAAAACAAATAGCATCTCCTGTTCTCTACCACCCACCATCTCTTTCACTCTTCCAAAGACCATGTGGATTGAGAATAAGAATTGATTAAGTAAAGAAAAAACTAGAAAACTAGACTCACTATTTTACATACAAGGGCACAGTGGAAAGGGAGGGGGGTGGAATAAAAACATAAAGCTTTTCATTTTCATTAGTTCTCCTCAAGTTAGTGTCCAAAATATCCAGGGAATGTTTATCTTCCTGGAGATCTGGATGGTCCTGGACCTTAGAGTCTTTGATAAGGCATTATGCACCTGGACAATCCCCCAAGCATTTGGATTAGGAGATGAGGTGAGCTCTGCCAGTTAATTTTCTTATAAACTAGGATTATTGTTGGTGACCTTCAATATCAAGGTTTGGATTGTTAAATTGTTATTTTTAACCTTGCATGTGGGTCCAGAGTCACTGCCGGCAAAATTCACAGGAATGTCAAGCATATCTTATTCTTGAGAATCTTATGAATTGCTGAACAATTTTGCAATATGTCTCCCCTCTCATTTAGTTCAAATCAGAAATGTATATAGCTTGTACATGACATTCCAAGACAAAGGAAATTTTTATCATATACCATTGATTTGTGGGACTGTGTCAACTCTTTTCTGTATTACACATTTAGCATTTGCTTGAATTTAGAGGATTAATCAATGCATAGCTGTTTCTATTATTTAAACTGAAATCCTACGCATAATGTACTTTTTTATTTATTGGAGTTACAGATTCAGAAAAGACACATCAACTTACATCTTCAAACAAATTATTTTCTGTTAGCAATGTACACTGGAAACTAACTCCCAGAGATTGGGGTTAAGTCAAGCTAACATTGAAAACAATAATCTTATCTGAAATCCATGACCTTTTTGATTAAAACAACTTGTCTCTTTTTTCAAAAGGCAGCTATTACATCTAATTAACCACTCAGAACCCATGCTGTCCTTTGAAATGCCATGCTATACAATTTTTGTTCTTTTGACTGATGATATTTTGGATTTTTTCTTAGGTTAATACAATAGAAATAGCATGTTGTAAAAACATTAACATAGCTCAGGATTAAAAAATAGAGACACGTCTGCTGAACCATACCTTTCTAATTTTTATATCACATTATTCTTCTTAGTCTACTTGAACTAACACTGTTCTTAAGATCACATTGGAATGCCACTGCAAATTACAAAGCTACTCTGGATGTTGGTTTAGCAATTGAAGATAGTTTTAAAATCTACTTGATATTGTGACTTGCAACACTCAAACAGAAACTTGGAAGATGCGCTCTCTAGCTAATTCGGAGGCAGTTGGATATGGATGAGGGGCAACAACATAATGTTAAATCCATACCAGTTGCAGGGTTTCATTATTCAAAGACATTGAAGATCTAAATATGTCCTTTCCTGGATTGGGAAGTATTCAGAATATCCCTTGAGATACTCCTTGAAGGAGTGAAAAGAGTTTACTAAAAGTTGGTGAAGTTGACTATGTATTCAATGTTAGAATAGCTTTCTTCTGTCTGTGTCGAAAACAATCAGTACGAAGTAAGTCATGCGTCAGTGACAGATACTCGACGGAAACTTCTGTCACGGGGTAAAAGAAAGTAGAGATTAGTCTTTATACCGTTGGTTTAAAGTAGACATTGATCTACGTCACAACATACCGGTAACTGCAAAGTGTCAATTGCTGTGGTTTCCTATTTTCTCTTACAATTAGTTTGACGTGTTCATTTTAGACTTTTACCTATATACCTGTTCACAATTAAGATTAAGAGGTTTCAGGGTCACCACAGGTAACATTGATACAAGTTTGTTGATGAAAGTTGGTGGATAAAAAAAGAGAATTCATGTTTTGAAAAATGTTCTCTGGTATTTTTTTTCTGTATTTGAAATCAATAAATCTGGGCTATGTGCTTTTGGGTTTTTTTCCCTGCTCAGATTTGAAGACATCATGTGTTATAGGTCTATCCACTCTAAACCCAGGTTAAATAACAAGAATTGCAAAATTATGGCTTAGAATTAACCATCAACTTTTAGCATGAGCCACTTGCTTCCCCATTAATGATGTGATGGATTTATTTCTATATTTTAAATTATGGAAAGTATTTGAAAATAATTTTGATAAAATAGTCTTTCTTGCCCTGCATTCAGGGATGCAACAGTTGGAAATACCTGAGTTCATGTATAAGTAAAATATTTAAAATATACTAATTTCACCACTGTTCTGTGGGATCATGTTTGAAGACTCTTATATACTTGTTTCCATATTCAAAATACATATGCTGTATGTATTTTGTAATGTATGCTAGTGAGACCTGGACAGTGTACAGGAGGCACGTCAGGCAACTGAATTACTTCCACATGACTTGCCTTCGCAAAATTCTGAGGATCCGGTGGCAGGATAAGATACCAGATACAGATGTCCTTTCCAGAGCAGGCCTATCATCAGTTTACACTCTGTTGATGAAAGCCCAGATGCGCTGGGCAGGCCACGTTGTAAGGATGCCAGACCATCGCATCCCTAAACAGCTCTTCTATGGTGAGCTGTCTCAACGAAAGCGATCGCACGGGGGACAAAAGAAGCGATACAAAGACACGCTGAAAGCATCTCTCAAGTCCCTGGATATCGATATCATCTCTTGGGAATCTCTGGTGCATGATCGACCGACATGGCGTACCCTGGTTTACCAGGGTTGCCAGACATATGAACACAGAAGGACAAAGAACCGTGTTCTCTTCGCTCGTGAGGCATTTCGGTCTCGACGTTTACGACTTCGTTATCACAGGTGTAAAGAGACAAGTCATACACCGTCTTGTAAGGCACGATTGTAGGGTCTCATCAGCCATCTACGGACACACCGCTGATGGCCCATAATCCATAAGATGTCAAGGTCTTCATCGAAATCGATGGACAAACAACACTATATGTATGTATGTATGTATGAATGAATGTATGTATGTAATCAGTTTCTACTAGACTGGACCCAGATAAAAACTCTTTTAATAGATCGAAGTAGTTAAATTCTGACACCGGTAAATATATATTATGTGTATAGTTACTTTTTCCTTCCTGGATCAGCAAATTTTCTAAGCAGCTTGTTATATAATATTTTATTTTAACAATAGCCTATTTCTATCAACTGTGTGTACCAAAGGTTTTGTTTAACAATTATGAGAAATGCAAAGAACAAAGAAGTCCAATTATCATTTTTATAGTGCAGCTGCAGTTTTCTGTTAGCAGATGCCACTTTGCTAAAAATCTACCACTTTGTTTATTCTTTACAAAAATAGTTTTCAATGTATTATTGGGAAAACCTTGTTATAATAAGAAGTAAACCCAGGGCCCAGGTACATAACTAGTCACTGAATTAGATCTAAAATAATTAATAAAACCTTATACCAAAGCACAGGTGATTCTTTCCACCGAAATGGAGCCTGTAAATTACATTTACATATCTCAATGCCCCCCATCCTTATTCATTTTAATACTGTACAAATGTATTGGTGATATCTATTTTACTGGGCAAATTCATGGAGAAATAACCCTAACTTTAATTGGAATTCCACCCTAATGGGATTTTTCCAAGTGTTTTACCAAGAAATGCAGATAAGGTAGTCCTGAAACATGAGAGGCCTCCTAAGCATATCAATACTCTATGACTCTATTTGGAAATATTTATTTTCCAATACAAATTCTTGAAGAGGAAAACGTAATTCTAAGTGAATTTCCATTCTAAGGGAAGTTTCAATGTATTTTACCAGGAAACACAGATAAGGCAGTCTCGAAACAGGAGAGGCCTCCTAAACATACCAATCCTCTACAAATCTATTGGCAATATAAATTTTGCTGGCCAAATTCATGGAGAGCTAACCCTAACCCAAATCACAATCCTAATCCCAACCCTAACTGCAATTGTTCCTTAATGAGATTTTTCCATATGTTTTACTAGGAAATGCAAATAAGGCTGCCTCAAAACATGAGAGGCCTCCTAAGCATACTGATACAATTCTAATGGCAATACTATTTTCCACTACAAAATCTTGTAGACCCAACCCTAACACTAATCAGAACCCTCACTAACTAGATTTATACTTTAACACTATATGAATGTACTGGTGATATTTATTTTAATGGGCAAATTCATAAAGAAATTGTGGATATAGTGGATTTCCACTATAAACTGATTATTCTATGTATTTTATCAAGAAAAGGAAACTGTTAAGCATACTGATGCGCTATGAATCTGATGGCAATCTCCATTTTGCTCTCTAAATTCCTAACCCTAACCTAAGTGGGTTTCCTCCAAATGGGATTTTCCAATGTATTTTACCAGGAAATGCAAAGATACCGATCCATTATGAATATGTTAGTGAACTTCATTGTGTTCTCTGAATTCATGCTGGCCTGAGAAAAACTCTAAGTAGATTTGTCTCCCAATGAGATTTTCCGATTTATTTAGATAGGATACTGATGCACTACAAATCCATTGATGATTTCTTTTTGCTCTCAAAATTTATGCAGACTTAATCCTAGCTCTATATTGATTTGCCACCCAATGGGATTTTGCTATGTATTTTACCAGGCAAAGTAGATAGGGTGGACTCGAAAAGTCAGAGCTCTCCTAAACATACCAGTATGTTAAGGTCTCCTAAACATACCAATATGTTGGCATTGATAATTTGCCTGCCTGAAACTCATGGTGACCTAACCCTAACTCTAAGTGGATACCAATGGGATTTTTGCACACCAACAGGATTTTCCCAATATTTTACAAAGAAATGAAAATAGGGTGGACACGAAAAGTCTGCAGCCTCTGAAACATACCAAAGTGCTACGAATATGTTGACAACCTCCATTTTGTTCTCCAAATTCATGCAGATCTAACCCTAAGGGGTTCCCACCCATGGGATTTTCTCATATATTTTACCAGAAAATGTAGATAGGGCAGGCTCAAAAAATCAGCACCCTCTTAAGCTCTACGAATATGTTGGAAACTTCTATTTGCTCTCCAAAATCATGCAGACCTAACCCTAAGTGGGTTTGCTACCGAATGGGATTTTTGCATGTATTTTACCAGGAAATGGAGATAGGGCAGGCTCAATAAGTCAGCACTCTCCTAAGCATACAAATGGGATCTTCCCATGCAGACCTAACCCTAACCCTAAGTGGGTTTGTGCCACAATAGGATATCTCCATGTATTTTACCAGGAAATCTAGATAAGGCAAGATTCAAAAAGTCACCTCCCTCCTAAACATACCAATAGGCTATGAATGTGTTGGCGACTTCCATTTTGTTCTCCAAATTCATACTGATCTAATCCTAATCCCAAGTGGGTTTGCCCCCAATATGATTTTCCCAGGTATTTTCCCAGGAAACTTAGATAGGGCAGGTTTGAAGAGTTAGCGTCCTCCAATGTGTTAAGAATCCATTGAAAATGACAATTTCCCTGCCTGAACTCATGGAAACCTAACCCTAATCCTAAGTGAGTTTGCACACCAATGAGATTTTCCCATGTATTCTATCAGTTGATTTAGATAGGGGTTGTTGTTTTTTTGAAAAGTCAGTGCCCTGCTAAACATACCAATGTTCTACAAATACATTGGAGAACTCTGAATTCATGCAGACATAACCCTAACCCTAAGTTCGTTTGCCCATGGGATTTTCACATGTCTTTTACCAGGAAAAATGGTAAAGCATTTAGGTTCCGCTCGAAAAGTCAGCACCCTCCTAAGCATACAGATGCCTTAAGAATCCATTGGTGATAATAATTTTCCTGCCTGAACTCATGGTGACCTAATCCTAACCTTAAGCTGGTTTGCACACAAATGGGATTTTCCCTGTAATTTACCACAAAATATAAATATAAATCTAATCTATCAGATAAACTGATATTACTGAAAAACTCTCTTCCTTCTAATATGTTGGAAGAGAAATATGCATTTCTGTTCATCAGTTTTCTTTTAGTAATTTAGTATGGTGAAATAATCACGTGAGCTTTCACAACTATGCTGTGTGAGAATCACATACATTTTTAGTTAATAAAACATGAATTGAGAGAATTTCCTTACATTTCCAATCTCTGTAGGTATTTGAACTGGTAATTCTGATTATAATTTCAGTAGGCTATTGAAAGTGCCCTGGCATTCTTCTTGATTTTCTACCTAATGCTTAACTGACTTTTCTTCTTGACAGAACCATCTGTTTAAATCACATTTCTGATATTTATGTTCAGTTAACATTTAGCTTCTCAGTATGGTTCTATACAAATTCTTACATAATGTTCTTATACACTTTAATCAACAACCATATGGCTCTCTCTTTTATAGACACACAGATACTGTATATATGGGTATGTATGTATATACACACACACACACACACATCTACATACATATCTAATGTTTTATAATTCCTTAAACTAAAATAATATTAAAAGTTACCATGGAGAAATATATACATAATAAATCTTCAAGAGTAAAATAAAGAAATGCTACTGTATATAAAGCTGCAGTGGAAACCTCGCAAGGTCCCTGATATAAGTACTTTCAATATTTCTAACTAGTTTGTAGTCAAAATTTCCTAACTTCTGAGCCACGTGCTTGCCATATATTTGCAGAAAAAGTAAGCCATATCCTCTGATGAATACATTTTTTGAACTGTATCTAGAAATCTAATTCTAGAAGTCATTGAGCAAAAAAAAAAAAGAGTGCTGGAACATATCAAAGTAGTTAGCGTAAACAAACATTGCTCAATTTGGATCCATAAACTCTGAATATGAAATTGGGAATCTTTAGAACTATAACTTATCTAAACCATTACATAAAATCTGATGCTATATCTGTGTTGTTCATAATTTTCTTCTCCTAGTCTCTTTCCATTGAATTTAGCAGATCAAAAAATGCCAGGGGATTCACTTATCTCTATTGTATTAAAGGACTATTCTAGTATTCTGAAAATACAACTTAGAGCTTATGACAGTGATGGCGAACCTTTTAGAGACCGAGTGCCCAAAAACTGCCCCCCACCCGTCCCCGCTCCACCCTGCCCACTGGGCCACCAACCACCTCCACGGCCTGCCACAGATCACCCAGGCAGCCCAGCAGTGCCATGGCGGCCATGCCCTCCGCCCGTGCCCCACAGCATTATCTGCGTGCGACGGGGCGCAAGGGCGGAGTCTTGTCCCCGCTACCCGGCTACCATGTCCTTGGCTGCACTGCTTCGCGTGGGCTGCGCCCAGGGGCGACTCTCCTCCAGGGGGGCTGCTGGTGAGGAGGGAGCCATGGGAAGAGGCGGGGCTGTGGAGAAGGTGCATGTGCCCACAGAGAGGGCTCCGAGTGCCGCCTCTGGCACCCGTGCCATAGGTTCGCCACCACTGGCTTATGATGTAGAAGTATCCTTCCAACTGAATTCTAGAAGCACACTGAAGTACAGACTAGGTCTTCTCCAGCCATTAGGTCTAGAATTAGAACTGCAGGTTTGTATCTTTTTTTTAATAAGAATTTTTTCCCCAAGATTAAAAGAAAATTTGACTGGCTTTCAACAGTTCCAATCATTCTCTTTTTGGTCCCTTCACTGTTCAATTTTCATTCTTTATTTCCAATTGAAGAAGCAGTTTGACTTGAATATCAAACAACCTTCAGCCAAATCTGAAGATATGTAATTGTTCTGCTCCTTCTTAAACTATACTGTAATTTCCTTTTCATACTGCACTATTGTGATTGTGTCCTTCTTAAATTCCATCCTTCATAGTTTTAAATTAAGCTTACTTTTCTATTATTTCTTGTTATTTCCCAATATCCAAAATATGTCATGCTCTTTTAAGGCTTTTTAATGGCTTTAATCCTCCTTCTTTCCTTTCAAAACTAATTTCTGATTTTCCCCATTTATCTCCCTATCCAATTTTCTTTGGTTACATATTTATTTTTATAAATTTCTATACATTACTTTTGTTCTATAGATTATTTTCTCTGCAACTATATAGCTATGATTTTATTTTCTCTTTCCCTACAATTGTATTCTCTTTTCCTGGATTTCTTCAAGCAGATATTTTTTATACCAAACTAAAATCAATCTATTCTTCTCCCTCTTTTTTCCCTTACTCCATAACTCTGTTGCCTCCCCCTTATTATTCACAGTACCATATGGTGTTAATGTTTCTTTTTTTTCTATTAGAGTCTCCTCCTGTTAAAAACCACATGTAGATTTTGTGTAACCTTGAGGGTGCTTAAAGAAAATTATAAAGAAAATTATATCATCCTATTATGCATGTGTTAAACATTTGCTACAGCTTATTTGATATCTACATGAAGCCACTGGGGAGGTTATCCAGCAGTTTGGTATCTGATACTACCAACATGTTCATGATACCCAACTGTACATCTCCAGGCTATATTGCAGATGTTGATGGCACTTTGTCCCATATCATGCATCTGGACGGGGGGGGGGGGGGCAAGCACTGAACCTTAGCAAAATGGAACTACTGTTTGTACATAGGATTCTTCTGTGCCCCTTGTTGGTCATGGTTGCACTGCACCTAAAGGAAAAGGTTTCTGACTTTGAAATCCTCCAGGTCTCACAGCTCCAGCTGTTTAGCAGACATGTTGTGGCCAAGGTTCCTTTGCCAAGGTGGGATCTTACTGGGGAAAGGAGAATCTTACTAATACATCCTCATCACCACCCACTGGATCACTGCAACCCACTGTAAGGCTGACATTCCTCTCTTCAGTACAAAGAGAATAGTATATGTGCCTTTCTCAGAGTACGAATACCGGGTTTTATAGGAATGAGGAACAGATTCCTATGAGATCAGCTGAAGGACCGCAAAATCAGCATAATATAGGGTTTTTTTACATCTCTTCTGCACTGGAGTTGGGCAGCTGTAGTAAATTCAAATACAAGAAGTATACCGTTAGAAATTGCTATGGTAGCGGTAATTCAAAGGGGATCATAATAAGAATAATAATTCATGGCTACCTGTCATTTTTCTATTAAATGGTGATCGCTTTGTTCAAGATTCAAATCTGATAAGCCTTCATTTTAGGTATATGGTCCTTTATTTTTTCAAAGAGGACCCACTATTTATGCTGATTTGAACAAATGCCATCAGTTCAAAAGTATAAGATCTGCTTTTGAAGAATAAAAGCTGTGGTCAAAACCATGTTGCCTGGAGCAATTTAAAAACAACAATGACTTCTTAGACATATCTAGGCAGAAGAACTAGATCATGAGATTTGGATTAACAAGGATATGAAATAGTTTCTCTGTTTGCAAAATCACATGTAACAAAATCAAGCTATACCATTCTTTGTTTAATTTTTATATTCCTCTGTGTCTTTATAGAATGTTAAGAGTTAAAAAAGGATGTCAAAAGAGCACTAAAACTATAAGGCATAGAATACAGAAGTTAAGATTTGATGTTTCACAAGTGAATCATTTTTAGAGTACATGTATTTTTTACAACATAAATATTCATAATAAGAACAAGAGAGGCCACTATTTTTCCCATTTCTATTTTGGACTTCACTCAGTGGTGGGATTCAGCCAGTTCACACCGGTTCGGGAGACCCGGTAGTTAAATTTACCTGAATTCGGAGAACCGGCTGGCTTCTGGAAGTCCAGTCTAGGCCTCGGACCCCTCCCAGGCCTAGAACGACCCACCGGAAGTGCGTTGATGCCACTTCCAGAAGTCTGTTCTAGGCATCGGAGGCCTGGAGGCCTAGAATGGCCCACCGGAAGTGCATGATGCCACTTCTGGAAGTCCGTTCTAGGCATCGGAGGCCCAGGCCTGCATCACATAATAGAACCGGTTGTTCCGGTATTTGAATCCCACTACTGACTTCACTGTTTATTTTAACAAAGGGAAGAAAATAAATGAAACACAATTAGAGCTGCTGTTATTATAAAGAAAAAAGTCTTATCTATCTGACTCATAAACACCTGAGAAAAGATTCATTGCCTCTAAGATCTAGCTCATCACAGCAGCCAAAAGCTAATTCTAAAAATGGTGATGTCTTATTGTCATAGTATGACCATGAGTTCTTTGGAAGCTAGATGTGCTATCATTCCTAACAACATCAAAAAGAGACAGTGGAGGCATTTATAAATAATCTGATTTTTCCAATGAATTCAGATCTTCAAAATACCTTTATATTTCCATTATAACTATTTAGAGCATCAGATTTGTATTTTTTTAATTGGCAACTTTCTGCAGACTACATTATAGCGGCCTTGAATACATAGATGGGATAACTCTAGTATGGTAGTAAAACTCTTCATAGTACTTCATGATTTATTGTTTTAAACAGAAAAAGCAAGTACTTTGTATTGCCCCCAGATGGGAAGATTTCCTAAAATGTATACTAAACTCCCATGAGATAGATTTATAGAATAATAAAGCATGTTATTTTCATATTTTATTCTATAACCATTTTCTAAAAATATTATTCTAAACCTGAAATATTCATGTACAGCACTAATAAAACAAGACAGAAAATGACTGTATTTTGCTTCAAAAATATGCTACTTTTTAAAAACAAAATTTGAGTAGGAGAGGAAAACAAGCATGTTCATGGTTTAAAATTTTACCCTTCTGCTTCATTTATGAGTCAATTTCAAATTTAAAAACAATGACATATTTCCATAGCAGAGTTTTCACAGCAAAGAAAATAGCTTACATCTAGGATCGTAGATGTTTGGTATTTACTTAAGCATTGTTTGTTCTTCCAGGAAAGACGTTTGGATGCAAAATCTTTTCTATAGCAATGTTCCCCAGGGAAATCCTTGAAACAGTACATTTTCATTTACTTTTAATTATAAGTCTTATCGCAGTTTATCTTTCCACACTATCAACTGTGAATCAAAATGACCCAAAGTTTTCATTTGAAGCACACACTGTAGCTCTCTTAATCATAATAATTGTCTTAATTACAGAAAATATTTTAAAATGTCTCATTTTACTGTCACACTTGGAGAGATCTTCAGTTAGAACAGAAGCCATTGTCAGATTGAATTTTTGTTAAAGCAGGTGATTCTTGAAGGCAGTTTTATAGCCAATATACTGAAAATGAGAGAATATTTAAATTTGTCAGCAAGATTCAGCGAATGCTTATAAAACCTCTATTAATAACGATATATTAGGGTTTAAAATCAATCAATGAAAAAGTCAAGTGGTAGGTAAATGTGACAAGCAACATGGTTCACAGCATTCATTTCATTTCATTTCATTTTATTAGAATTTATATACCGCCCTATCTCCCTTACGGGACTCAGGGCGGTGAACAGGCGATAATAAAAACCATTCGTTTAATTTGTACCAGTCCACCTATCTAACAAGCTCATGGTGGAATTCTTAATGTTATTTCATCTTGCTTTTCAAATGAACACATATGTGGATAAGGTTTGGTTGAAAAAGCGGCGTTGTTCTTACCTGAACGCCTTTTCTCAGCAGAGTGGTGTAGAGTCCACAGGATGGGTTATTGATGCAATCCTGCTTAGCAGAACTAAGACAAGAAAAAACTCTTGCCACGCCTCCCTCTGGGCGTGCCTTCCCCAGTTTTTGGCACATGTCGAGGCGCAAAAGGCAGACGCAAAGCTCCAAACGAG
>NW_015389601.1:0-5740 GCF_001527695.2 Protobothrops mucrosquamatus
TCTCCTTCCTTTCCCCTTCAATCTTCCTTCCTTCCTTTCATCTCCAACTCCATCCCTTCCCCTTCAATCTCTCTCTCCTTCCTTCCTTCTTTCCTTCCCCCTTCAATCTCCTTCCTTCTCCATCTCCTTTCTTCCCCTTCAATCTTCCTTCCTTCCTTCCATCTCCAACTCCATCCCTTCCCCTTCAATCTCCCTCTCCTTCCTTCCTTTCCCTTTCAATCTCCTTCCTTCCTTCCCTCCCTCCCAACATTTTTGAGCAAGGAAGAGTAAGCTTCTCCATCGAGCATTGCTATATTGTTTTTATGTTTAATCACTATGCTTTAATTATGTTCAATTCGTAACAATGAAAATACACCCTGCATATCAGATATTTACATTACGATTCATAACAGTAGTAAAATTACAGTTATGAAGTAGCAACAAAAATAATTTTATGGCTTGGGGTCACCACAACATGAGGAACTGTATTAAAGGGTCGCGGCATTAGGAAGGTTGAGAACCACTGATCTAATGGTTAAGCTGTGTATGTAACAAGTATATAAGAAGCAATAAACTCAGAGTTTGTCAAGCTGTGTCCTGCAGCTTCAAACCTCTGCTCAAGACATGCCTGCGTCTTTGTCTTAGCGTCTTACATATGGCGTCTGAACTGGGACAGCCCCCCCTTCCGAGGGAAAGCAACAGCCAACATACTTACCAGCGTCTGGAATAGACCTCTAAGTGCACTTTCGTCCTATGGGACCCCTCAGTGGTAAGTAAGGGTTGCAATCTATCTCAGCACCAGCAGAAACATGTACAGGAACTCAGATTCCTGTTACACAAATCAAGCATGAAAACGCCTGAGGCAGACATAAGGAAGCTGGTGGAGGAGGTAGGGAAACATTGCCCTTGATATCCTAAGCGCTGGACGCTTAGGTTAAGAGATTGGGAAAAGATAGGGCATACTTTACATCTTGAATCTCGAGCTCCAGTACAGGTATTACATCAATGGCATCAGTGCCATCAAGCAGTGGAAAAATTTGGCTCAGATGCTTCAGCAGGGCAACAATTAACTACAAACCTCACACCTGATTAAGATCAAGTAAAAACTGTGCCTCCGAAAGCATCTTTAATTGGATTTTCAGCTCCTTCTGAAGAGGCTAATTCTTTTGCCTCCTTACAGCCATCATACACCCCCGTAAGGAAAATATTAGAGCAACAATCTTGAAGTAGAAATATATATATATATATATATGGGGAATCGTCAGAGGAATTTAAAGAAACAAATTAAATCAAAATGTACTCCTCTGCAATGTGTTTTGAACAATTGAGATGTTTTGAAACTTCAAGTAGCTGTTAAGTTTAACCCTGTCAGACAATGTCTGATGGTGCTTTGTGTTGATATGTAGAAGTACAAATAAACTTTAACAAGACAACATTGAAAAACTTTGTAAACCTCCGGTTGGCTAGTTTATCTGATAACAACTAAAGCCACGGAAGAAAAAAAAAAGAAAATTCAAAGAACTGAAAGCAAGTTTTTCCCCTTTTTCCCCCTTTTAATCTGACTCTATTCAATTCCCCTTTCTCAAAGGTGAGGAGAGGAGGCTGCTACTTTCCCCTCCCCCTTTCACACCTTCAATATTCCTTTTAGTCTTTCCCCACTGTCTTTTGAAGTTGCTGGGATAAATTGGAAGTATCCATAGATGTTCCCCTCCTCTTTAATAAAAAGGGGAGGCCTGTTTTAACCTCAAACCCCAAATTGATGTGTGTGTGTTTTGTTTATGTATATGTATGTATATGTGTATTTGTGTGGCCACCCAGAACATTATGCTTGGGCTTGGAATGGTGAGAAAAATAGGAGATGGTTAAGGGCCCTATAAAAAAACCCCCACATGTTTGGTTGAAATCATCTCATGATTTTTCTCACTTCTTGCAGGACAAGCCATATGTCTAAATAAATGTTGTTTTAATAGTATTTGTGTATATTTGTTTGTCTGTGTTGTTCTGTGTTATTTCCAAGACTTGGAAGAGGGTCAAAACCCTCTCTGATAACATCACATAAAAAGGCCTTATTTAAAAATAACTGGTTTGCCTGGAGAAAGTATGAAATGAAATATTTGTATGTGGAATTATTTATGCAAGCAGTTAGAATGAAAGTGAATGAATTAATTTTCTGATACCTAAGTGTGTGTGTGTTAGCCCTCAAACCCCACCCTCCACCCACTCCCTCCTAGGCTGTGAAAGAAATAGTAAACTGTAGATTTTATTGTTGTAAAAGTAATTGAAAAGTAATAGTAAGTGTTTGCATGAGAAGAGTCCCATGGAGAATGTGTGAGAGAATTTATGGAAAATGCATGTGAAGGAGAGAAAACTATTTTTAGTGTAACAAAAAATTTTCCTGTCTCTTTTGTTTTTCCACTAGCTGTGTTGCTTTAAGAGCAAGAAAGACAGAAAGAAGGGGGGGGGGGGACTGTTCGTTTTAAACTTTTTTTCCTCTCTGCTTAGAATTCCGGTTTGAAATTTAATACCCACTCTTGCAGTTTCAGATTACAAATTTTTACTTGAAAGAGGAGACAGTAATTATTGGACAATTTTTTGGGGGGACAATTGTTGAATTTAAATTGTTTAGTTAGACCTATATATCCATCAACCAAAAGAAATGACTCTGAATTGCTTTGCTTAGATTTGTAAATGTTTAACATACTTAATGGAAATTTGTTTCCATCTGAATGGTATTTGATTAACTTGGAATTTGACTTATTGACCAAAGGAAAACAACCTGGAGATCTTATTGTAGTTCCACCTGCAGCATTTGCCATGGTTGAGCAAATTAATGACATCTTGAGTACTCAATTTGTGGACAGAATTCCACATAAAAATTGTCACTTAACACTTATGATTTTTTCTTACTAGTAACTACTTACAGGAGTATTAGCTGTGTTAGAAGCGCAAAAAGTATATTGTATTGAATGGCTTTACTTATCCCATCCCAAAAATGTTTTATCTTTTATCCAGGCTGTTGCTGAAATAATAACCTTAGGACACAATAGAGCTTGTCCTTGAAATGGGACTGATTTAATTAATATTGTTCTTCCTATCCCAAAATTTGATTTTCAATTTTATTTTCAGAACTTATCTCTTCAGTGCTCTTTAACTGACTATATAGGCTGTATTTCATATCATTTGCCTAAAGATCCTTGGCTTGCTTGTTTAATGACTTTTTCCTTTCCTGTCTGCCCACTGCTTTCTCCTTTTCCCTTGCCACAAGCTCCTACTGTTTTTTCTGATGGAGGACGAATGAGAGGAGCAATTGCTTACAAGAATCCTCATGATGATACCTGGAAAGTGTCTTACACTGCAGTCCAATCCTCACCACAACGCTCAGAATTACCTGCTGCTATTTTAGCTTTCCACACCTTTTCTCAACAGACTTTTTAACTTAATCTCTGACTCTCATTATGTGTGCCAACTTATTTTTAATCTTCCAGGTGCTTACATCACGCCCAGGATCGACCCCAATCTTATGGCTTTGTTTTTAATTTTACAGCAACTGTTACAAGGCTGAAAGCATTTATAGTTTGTTTCTCACATACGCATCGGTCCTTTAAGGACTGCCTTTACAAACAAATAAAAAAAGGAGGGATCAAGGGTACCTAATGTCATGTGTCTGAGTAACGAAACACTTAAAAGGACTTTCAGGCATGTTTTCTCCTAAAAGCATTTATTAAGATTACAATACGTAAGCACAGCATGGTGGAATGCTTAGATCTGCTTCTCTTCCGTTAGGCATAACATTCCAACCATTTTCCACTCCCTTATTTTAGGGTCATGGTTCACATCTTCCAATCAACTTGGAAGATGTGATTTACTTCCGGTTTCTTTCTCCCGGGCTATCCTTATGCTCCTCCCCCTTTCCTGGTTGCTGGTTTAACTATATAAATNCTGTTTTGCCCGTATGCCCATTTTCATTGCAAACTGCCGGCTAATGATGCAGCGGGTGCATCCAGTGTCAATTAGCACATTTAAGTCCATTTGTGCCCCAGACTTAGGGATTATAAGCTTGGCGGCCAGTGAAAAAGACGGGATTTGTTGACTCACCATCGGATCGTTCTCTCCTTCATCGTCGCTGTCAAAGGAGGGTGTCAACGCTGCAAATGCTGTATATTCTTGCTTTAACAATATGCAGAGCTGTCTGGCATTTTTATAGTTAAAGCAGGTAGAAGGGGAAAAGAAACCGGATGTAAATCACATCTTCCAAGTTGATTGGAAGATGTGAACCATGACCCCAAAAAAGGGTGGGAGGGAAATGTTTAGAATTACATGCATAGCGGAAAAGGAACCAGTCCTAAGCATTCCACCATGCCGTGCTGATGTACTTTAACATTAATAAATGCTTTTAGGAGAAAACATGCCTGAAAGTCCTTTTAAGTGTTTCGTTACTCAGATACATGACATTATGCAGATCAGAGGGGCCCAGCATGCACAGTCACCATTGGGAGGCCTGCAGCAGCAGGGGGCACTACCAACCCCTGCTGCCCAGCAGCAGAGAGGCCACCAAACATTGGATGGGCAAGCAGGATGGGGCCAACAGCAACTGGGAGCACCACATCAACAGCAGGGAGCCCAGCAGCCATGGGACCAACCACCGGGGTGGGACCCACAGCAACAGCCCCAGTGGGGGCCACAACAGCCTGTTTTCCAACCAGCTTTCAAGGCAACCTTCGATGGAGACCCAGAGAAGCTGATATTTTTTCTCAACCAAGGGCGCTCTCACTTGAACCGTTGGGCCTACCTTTATCCGGACCCAGGTGCCATGGTCGACGTATTTGCATCCAACCTAGAGGGAGAAGCAGCTGAATGGCTGAATAACTTATATAGTGAGCAAGCCCCCGAATTGGAAGATCCCCACCTTTTCCTCTTAGGTCTGAAGGAACGATTTGAGGACCCATCCATAGGCCTCAAAGCAGCAAGACAAATTCACAAAATAAGACAAGCCGGAAGGCCTGCCCTGGAGTACGTACGGGAATTCCGCAAATTAGCAGGCCGAACAGAGGGGTGGTCTGAACATTCCCTGGTTCAATACTTTGTTGAGGGATTGGACGATCACCTCTCTCAAGCTTGCATCTACCGAGACGTATCTGATCGGCTACAGGAGTGGTACCAGACAGCAGTGAAGCTAGACGTTAAGCTCTCTAGCTATAAGAAGCCTCCCCCACATGAACCCGAGCAGCAACAAGAGATACCCAGAAAGCAATCACCCCCACGAAAACCCTCAACTACGACATTGGCTGAAAGACCCAGGCCACCGACACGCCCTTCCTTCACGTGTTTCCGGTGTGGACAAGAAGGACATCGAGCGGCCACCTGTCCAATCCCCTACCCCCGATGGCAGAGCGGACCAGAACCAGCAAGGCGAAAGAAGCCTGCTCAGCGGCTAACGAGAGGAGAATCCAACCGGCTCACGCAGGAGAACACTGGGACTCCGGTTGGACCCGCCCCTGATCTACCCTCCTTTGACAGCGACGATGAAGGAGAGAACGATCCGATGGTGAGTCAACAAATCCCGTCTTTTTCACTGGCCGCCAAGCTTATAATCCCTAAGACTGGGGCACAAATGGACTTAAATGTGCTAATTGACACTGGATGCACCCGCTGCATCATTAGTTGGCAGTTTGCAATGAAAATGGGCATACGGGCAAAACAGCTTTCCGAACCGGTGAGGTTTGAGCAAGCCGATGGCTCCCTGATGGGAGGGACTCTTGTC